>NC_053026.1:535850220-536127104 GCF_003073215.2 Triticum urartu | reverse complement strand
AGGGATCCACTCATGATCCTTGACAAAATATGAACACTGAGCTATGGCTAATTCATCCATTAACAGGTTCAAACAAGCATGACAAAAGTGCAAATGATAATAGGTTTCAGACTTAGTGAAATTAACACAAGTCTGGAATTTATCATCAGGAAGCACACTTTAGAGCATGAAAACTACAAGCTACAGGAACTTAACATGGCAAAGAAAGGCATGTCATGGAGCTACTCAAAGCACTTAACGGAAGTCCCTTAGTGACCTTGATCCAAAAGGGATCAGAAAATACAATTGCAAGCATGTGAACATGGCAAAAAAACATAAATAGATTTCAGACTTAGTGAAAAACTGGAGCATGCAAATCAGTTAGCGAGTAGGCATGTTTACGAGCTCAATACACTCACTACAGAGCATGGCATGACAAACTAAGCATACACCCATGAAGAAGAC
Source organism: Triticum urartu (assembly GCF_003073215.2). Lineage (NCBI taxonomy): Eukaryota > Viridiplantae > Streptophyta > Magnoliopsida > Poales > Poaceae > Triticum > Triticum urartu. The sequence continues at coordinate 536,126,660 of NC_053026.1, read as the reverse complement.
ATGGCATAGAAGCTACACATGGCAATAACAACAACATAGCATGCACGGATCAATAGCAACATCCTCGGCAATATCGCTAAACATGTCAACAATCTGCCAGGATTCACGATATAGCAAAAGTAGAGCTCGATTGACTCAAGCTAGGGTCCTCCATAAATACAAACAAAGACATGGATGGATAGAGAACCACAATATTAACAAAACATACTTACTGATCATCCTCAAAAGAGGCACGGATCACTAGGAAACAACATGAACATATGGCATAAAGACAAAAACATGACAAGGACTTAGTGAAATTCTAAGTCCCTGAAATCAGCATTAGCGATTACGCTACTTTGCAAGCTTGTATTAGTCACCACAAATATCACAAAAATACATGGCAAGCACCTATATAAAGATGGCATGGCATATAACAAAACACATGTAGAGCTCAGGGTCATAGCATGCACACATTAAACATGCAAAAAAATGACAAAATGTTATTTGCTGAAACAGATATGCAAAATTCCTCACATAGCCCTCTTCCAATAGCATTTCAGGCACCAAGATGAGCTCAAATGAAAATGATGCAATGAGATGAAATGATGTACTCCTCGAGATGAACATTTTGATATGCTACACGCACGAATCGGAGCTACGATGAGGGAGTTATGATGCGATGAATATGCTTAAAAATATTACAGGAAAAAGGACTTAGACGAAAAATTACCCTCTCAGAATCAGATCTAGGGTTGACTTGCACGTGGTTCGAGGTTCGCCGGACTATGTCACCGGAAATACGCAACGGCGGCCGGAGTTCACCGGGGTTTGACGCCGGAGTAGGGGAGGATGACGGAGGAGGCCGGAGAGGAGGTAGGAGACACCGGGGAGGCCGGTTCCGGCTGGATCCGGCGCCGGCAGAGGCAAGGCGCGGCGGGGCGGCGGAAGGCGACCGGTGGAGGTCGGCTCCGGCGAAGGCGCGGATCGGGGCAGAGCTCGCCGGCAGGGGCGGCGCGCTGGATCGGGAGGAGCTCCTCTCCTCCCGGATCGGGGCGAAGGCGGCGCCGGCAGGGAGGAGTGGAGGCGCGGATCGGCGGTTGGCGGCGGAGATCTCGCCGGCGGGAGGCGGCAGCGCATGCGAGGCGAGGCGGCGGGGCGGCGGGCGTCGTCCGGTGGTAGGCGGCGGTGGCCGGCGCGTCTCCGGCGGCCGGAAGCGGAGAAGATGGCGGCGGCGCGCGCGGGGTCCTCCGCGGGTGGCGGCGGCGGCGGTTGGGCCCTGCGGGCCGGCTGCGGGCCGGCTGCGGCAGAGGGCACGGAGAGGACGCGTGGCAGATCCGGATTGGCTGGACGTGTTCGGCCACCGGGCGGACATGTCCGGCGGCGCGGGGAGGAAGAATTTTAGGGTTTCGTCCGTGAATTTTCGGGGGAGGCCACATATTTATTGGTAGAGGGAGCTAGGAGAGTCCAAATGAGGTGCGGTTTTTGGCCACGCGATCATGATCGAACGACCGAGAGTATGGAGGAGGTTTAGGTGGGTTTTGGGCCAGTTTGGAAGGGTGTTGGGCTGCAACACACACGAGGCCTTTTCGGTCCCTCGGTTAACCGTTGGAGTATCAAACGAAGTCCAAATGGTACGAAACTTGATAGGCAGTCTACCGGTAGTAAACCAAGGCCGCATGACAAGTCTCGGTCCAATCCAAAAATATTTAACACCCGCACACGAAAAGAGGTAGAAAGGGACACCGGGTGACATAGGAGCGCCGGATTGCAAAATGGACAACGGGGGCAGTGCTCGGAAGCATGAGACGAACTTGTATGCAAATGAAATGCACATGATGACATGATATGGAATGCATGACACGCAAGCAATGACAAGGCAACAACAGCGAATAACTGGAAGACACCTGGCACATCGGTCTCGGGGCGTTACAACACTCCACCACTACGAGAGGATCTCGTCCCGAGATCTAGAATGGCACCGGAGGGAAAAACGGAAGAGAAAGAGAAGAGGTAAAACTAAGTTGCTTCTTTGACAAACGAGTGAAACCAAAGAACCTTGAAAGGTTAAACCATTTCGAGAAAAGAATACAACGGAGATAAATGAAGTTGAAAGCACTCCGTTAGCAAAGAGGAACAAGGAAGAACAACTTTGGGCAGCACTCCAGTTGAGAAGGGATGCAAGGCTTGATAAGATGAAAAGAACTTGAGCTGAGGGCACAACTCTCCGGTTAAATGGATAGGCATGAAAAGAATATGATCTTTGACAAAACGAGATGATGGGTGAAAAGAACAACGTCGCAATGCCTCCAGAAGAGAGAAATAGAATATAGATCATTGAAATAGAAGAATGGAGAAGAAAAGCCAACTTTTGCCACAAAAGAGTTTGAAAAGGTACCCTTAGGAGAAGGTTCGAACGGTGTTGTTGGAAAACCAACAACGAAAAGGATAAGCTTGATATGGTCTTATGGAATACATCTCAAATTATGAGGTGACAACCTGCCACTCACGGGAAAACAATTTGATTGATAAGAACAAGGAGACGAGAAACTTATTTCACCGGGAGGATAAATGAAGAACTTGGGTCATTATAAGCACCATAGATAGCAACAATCCTTCGGGAAAGCTTTAGGAGAAATGTAACCCCAAGATAACTCCAATGAAGAGATGGATGGATTTAAGATACCTCATTCTTGACAACATGTGAATCATGAAACATGAACTCAAGTTATGAAGAATGACATATCACCACCTCAAATGATACGGTAGAAGGAATTGCACTCCGGATTGCAAGAAGAAGAATGCTTGAGCTCCTCTGAAAAGAATCTTGATGAACACTTCGAGAAGGAATTAAATCCTTGATGAACCATCATGTAGAACCTCCATGAAGAACTCCGGTAAACAAAGGAATGAAAAGAAAGAGAAATTGAAAACACAAGGTGAATCCTTGCAATGATTTAGATGGATCTCCGTGATAATTAGAGCTTGGAACTCTGGGAAAGAAATACGAGCACTTGAAACCAAGAATTTGGTGAGCCTCCAGAATAAGGAATTAATCACTTGGATGAACAAGAATAAGAATTATGTTATGCTTATCCTTCACCAATTAAATTGATGACAATGAACGGATTTGGCATATTGCTTATTCTCGTAGAAAGGATTAAGATAGATATAGCGCAAACTTAAGAAGGTCTTCGACGAACCACCGGTAGAATTAGGAAACAATGAATGAATTGATATGATAAGAAAGAAGAAGAAAATCTTGAACGAACCACCATAAGCATTGAGAAAGAACGAAGTAAAGGGATAAATCACCGGAAAGGATTAGAGAACGAATGAAAACACTTGAGGGAAATTAGATCCACGAGAACAAAAGATCACGAGCTGATTAGAGAATATACTTGAACGATGCACCGGTAAAATTGGAGAACGAGAGCTGAAAGCTGAGAAATGAATAATATTTGAAAAGATGGCCTTCGGAGAAAAGAAATGGAAAAACAACTCATGAAATGCTCCAGATGGGTGAAAAGAATTCCCACAATCGAAAACAATTTTGAGAGGATGGCATTAAGCTAGAATCACGAATCTTGAAGAGAATGGAGCAAGATTTGAGAGAAACTCTTCTTCGGTCTTCAATATCTGAGAATGACGATGAGAAACACCACCATGAATTATTTAGACACTCCGGAATGAAGAATGGAAAAGGTTGAGCCAACGATGAAAAGAATTTGAAAGATCTTGGAGAAAAACATAAGACCGATGATAATTCATTCTTACGTCATACTTGAAATGAATTTGAGAATAACTCCGGGAGAATAAGAGGAGTCAGGTAAGATCCTGGAAAAAGACATGTGGGTTAGGGCCCACTCAAAGAAACACCGCTGAAAAGGTCGCTTGGAAGATAGATTGCACCGGTTGAATTAAGACTTGAATGAGAGAACATCCTCGAAAGATCTTGAACGAATGCAGAGTGGAAACACTAATCTTCGAGATATCTTGAGCACTCCGGAACAATTGAATAGTGAGAAGTGGATGATTAAGAGGTGCACCGGCATAAGAAGACATTTGAAACGAGGAAAAAGATATGATCAACACGAAAACTTGAGTTCAGTCCACCGGAGAAGAAAAAGAATGAATAATGATGAACTAGAAGCTCCGTTAGAATCTTCATGAGAATCACCGGATAAGAACATTGACGAAAAAATAATGGAGAGGCTTCACATGAATAAGATGGATACTTGATGAAGAAATCTGAATCCTTGAAGAAAAAGGGTGGGTGGGCGGGAAAAAACAAAGGCAACTTGGAGACGGATGAAACAAACACCGTTGAGAAGAAACTGATACTTGATCTTGCGGATGTTGAAATGATCGGATCCACTTGAAGAGAAGCACACCGGTTAAAAAGGATTGACATGACAAACTCGATGATCGAGAAGGATTAGTGTTCACATCGGGGTATGAGAACACCGCTTAGGAAAAGGTATGGAATCAACATTTGACTTCAAAGCAACTCGAATACCACAACTCAAAACAAAAAACAAAGGATTGGTTTGCAGAATAAGCCGGAACAAACATATGATAGAGATTTTGTCCAAAGTTTTTGTGGTGGGGCCTACACGGGTTCGATCGTACAGCACCATCATGTACAAGGCAGTGCACATGACATACGAAGCGTCCCCGAGTCGGCATAGCCAAGGACTCTTTAAGACACAACGAGACCAGTGTAAAACCAACCGTGGATAGGCGGACCACTAGACGTCGAACCCCAATTTCATATCATACATCCGTCGGAAATATATCCTAAGAGCTACTTGAATTCCCACTTATAAACTCCCGAAATTTTCCGGTTATGCAATCAGGTGTTGGGGATACAGGGGAAGCATAATATCTCACCCAAAACTAGCAAATCCTACATCCAGCTGTATCCATCCTTCAACACATAACCGAGAAACCTTCGGAAATCATTTACCTCAACCTTCGAAAAGCATCCGTTATACGAGTTATGGCAATACTCCCGAACTCCCGCCCCAGTACTGGGTGGCGTCGAGGTTATCTCACCAACAACTGCATAAAAGAGATTTTCGATGTTGGCGAAACTAAACTCAGGTATTCCAGAACTGCAACGATAAAATTGTGACGACAACACCTCGGAGCTCAACTCCCCGGGACACTGCCACAACCCCTAAATGTCAGGAGGCACCAAGAACAATGTTCTCGTCACAAAACCATCGGAACGATTCCAAGATACCCGCGTGATCCTAAATTTTTTTTAGTGAAATTTGAGAAGAGAAGAGTCAAAACTCTATGTCAGGATGCCTCACCAGAGCGATGAAGGGACTGGGGAGTAAAAAGAAGCCCTAACTCTCCGATATATATAGTTCCTAAATGACTCAAAACATTTCTAGACTCAATAACGCCAACGATTCGATCAAGCAGGGGGCGTCTAAGGTCGGGGAAGGCTTTGATACCAACTTGTAACGCCCTCGATGCGGCTATATCTCCCACATGTCGAAGCACGACTTAGAGGCATAACCGCCTTGAAACCAATGTCATAAGTGAGGTAATCTTCACACAACCCATGTAACACATAAAGGGAAAGAGATACATAGTTGGCTTACAATCGCCACTTCACACAATTACATGAATAAAGCATTACATCAACCAGATACAATCAAGGTCCGACTACGGAACCAAAATAAAAGAAGACTACCCCAAATGCTACACAGATCCCCGATCGACCCCAACTGGGCTCCACTACTGATCAACTAGAACGAAACAACACAAAGGACAAGATCTTCAACGAGCTCCTCCTTGAGCTTGGTTGCGCCACCTGCATGGTTTCATCGGCACCTGCAAACTGGTTTTTGGAAGTATTTGTGAGTCACGGGGACTCAGCAATATCACACCCTCGCGATCAAGACTATTTAAGCTTAATAGGTAAGGCAAGGTATGATGTGGAGCTGTAGCAAGCGACTAGCATATATGGTGGCTAACCTATTCGCAAAAGAGAGCGAGAAGAGAAAGCAAGGCAAGGACGAAGAACTATGATCAAGAAGTGATCCTAGAACAACCTACGTCAAGCATTACTCCAACACCATGTTCACTTCCCGGACTCCGCCGAGAAGAGACCATCACGGTTACACACGCGGTTGATTCATTTTAATTAAGTTAAGTTTCATGTTATCTACAACCGGACATTAACAAATTCCCATCTGCCCCTAACCGCGGGCACGACTTTCGAAAGTTCAAATCCCTTCAGGGGAGTCCCAACTTAGCCCATCACAAGCTCTCACGGTCAACGAAGGATATCCCTTCTCCCGAGACATTCCGATCAGACTCGGCATCCCGGTTACAAGACATCCTCGACAATGGTAAAACAAGTCCAGCAACACCGCCCGAATGTGCCAACAAATCCCGATAGGAGCTGCACATATCTCGTTCTCAGGGCACACTCAGATGAGACATCCTACGAGTAAAACCAACCCTCAAGTTGCCCCGAGGTGGCCCCGCAGTCTAGTCGGTTGGACCAACACTCAGAGGAGCACTGGCCCAGGGGGGTTTAAATAAAGATGACCCTTGGGCTCTGGAAACCCAAGGGAAAAAGAGGCTAGGTGGCAAATGGTAAAACCAAGGTTGGGCATTGCTGGAGGAGTTTTATTCAAGGCGAACTGTCAAGGGGTTCCCATAATACCCCAACCGCGTAAGGAACGCAAAATCCGGGAACATAACACCGATATGACGGAAACTAGGGCGGCAAGAGTGGAACAAAACACCAGGCATAAGGCCGAGCCTTCCACCCTTTACCAAGTATATACATGCATTAATTAAATAAGATATATTGTGATATCCCAACAAGTAAACATGTTCCAACAAGGAAAAACAACTCCATATTCCAACAAGGATCAAACTTCAATCTTCACCTACAACTAACAACGCTATAAGAGGGGCTGAGCAAAGCGGTAACATAGCCAAACAATGGTTTGCTAGGACAAGGTGGGTTAGAGGCTTGGTTCAACAATATGGGAGGCATGATAAGCAAGTGGTAGGTATCGCAGCATAGGCATAGCAAAAGAGCAAGCAACTAGCAAGCAAAGATAGAAGTGATTTCGAGGGTATGGTCATCTTGCCTGAAATCCTACAAGGAAGAAGAACGAGTCCATGAAGAAGACAAACGGACGTAGACGAACGGGTCCTCACAAACGCAACATTACCGGAACCAACCCGAAGAAGCAAACACCGGAAAGAAGCAAACAACAATAGTAAACAACCAACACATAATCATGGCATGATGCACACAAGTATGATGCATGTCCGGTTTAATGAGGCATGGCATGGCAAAGTGCACAAGCAATCCTACAAATTAAGTGGAGCTCAATATGCAACGAGTTGCATATTGACGAAACACCACATTCAAGTTATTTAGTTCGATCTCGTTTATGTACCCAACAATATTAAATGTTGTTAAACATGGCAAGAGGGTGAAGCAAATGAAACTACCTATCTAGGCAAGTTTAAATGAGGCCGGAACAACAAACAACAAGTCCGGAAACTCCTCATGTGCATATTTTAGGTTTGGTACTGTTCTGCCCTAAACACAATTTTAGAGTTGTTAAACATGCAAAGTGAAGCCACCATGTTAAACTAGGCATTTTTCTACCCCATTTACATATAAAGTTTATTAAAACCGAGCTACGGTTATTTAGTTATGAATTAAAGCATTTTAACATGCATAGGAGCAAATTTAAACAAACATCATTTTAACATTTCAAACATGCAAGAAAGTTGGATATTATTAATCTACACAAAATTCTAAGCAACTTTCATATATTAAGTTTTTACATATGATGCATGGTTTGAGAGTTATAACATGCATGAAGTATAGAGTTCAATCTGTAAATATGCAGTGCACTGGTAATTAGGAAATTCGCAGGTCAGGGAAAAAAATGCTATCGGGCCGAAACTGCAGGCTGGCCCAACAGTAGAAATAAGACAAAAGGAGGGGCGCTGTGGGTGGCCTCACCCATGGGCTTCAGCCCGTTTGAGGGGGAGGGGGTAGGCCGGCTCGCTCGGGCGGAGTTGGGCCAGGGCACTGAAGATGCGAGGCAGAACGAGGCCGAGGAGAGGCGGGCCGCTGGGCCTGGAATCGCGACGAGGCCGGGTCCAGGCGCGGTGGATCTGGCGGTTGACTCGATCGAGTCAACGTGGTCGAGCGGTCGCTGGCGCTGGTCGTCGTTTTGGAAGAGAAAAGGCAGCGACGGGTTCAGGGCGCCGCGGGAACAGGCAAGGGCGGTGCAGGGCCGGGACGGCGCGGGATCCAGCCGTAGAGACGAGCTGGCGTCAAGGTGCGGCGGCGCTCGCGGGGTCCTGCGAGGACACGTCTTGAGGCGGGGTCGTGGGGCTCCGGCAGCAGGGAGGTCGCTGGCGGTGGGACTCCTCCTGTTGACGACCCAAGACAGAGGGAGTGATATGAGAGCGAGCGAGAGAGAATAAAACGCGGGGAAGGAGGACGAGAAGGGCGACAGAGCTCCGGCCTAGTAGCAGCGGTGGTCGACGGGCGCGCTGAAGCGATGGATCGAGCCTTGCTCGGGCGGACAGGGTCTCAGGCGAGTCGAGGCGGGGTTGAGGGCGACGAGGAGAAGCAAGAGGTGCTCGGGCGGCCGGAGTGGCACCGGGGCTGGTCCTGGTGGTGCTCAATGATGCAAGGGCCCCGGTGGTGCTGCTTCTTGCTGTGGCGCGTGAGGAAGCAGAGGAGCTTGTGCGCGAGGCTGCAGGTGCAGGGTCCTGGTGAAGCGGTCGCCGGCGACGGGAGCAGGCGCTGACTTGCTGGAAGAGCAAGGTAAGGAGTAGGAGGCGCCAGGGAAGGAGAGGAGGCCGAGGGGATCGGTCCAGTGGCTGGTGGCAACGGCGGTTTGGTGCGGATCTGGATTGGGAGGAGTTGGTGAATCGAGAGGGGAGCGAGGGGTGCAGTGGTTGGTTTGGAGCGGATCCCGGTGGGAGAAGTGGGTGGCGGCGCAGTGACGGGACAGGAGGAGGATTTCTAGGGTTTTCCAAATTAGGTATGGGATGGACTATATATATAGCAGGGGAATTTTGGATAGGGGCTAAACCGTCCCTCCGATCGTAATTGGACGGTCAGGAAAAATAGGCTAGGGCGCCCAAATAAGAAAACGGAGACATTTTCTAGATGTTTGGGGATGATCCGAACACAACGGTAACGACTGTCCGGGTCGGGTTCGGGACAACTTTTCGGACACGCGCGCGAGGAGGGTCGCAGGCTGACGAGAGAGGTTAGGTAGGGCCTAGCGGTGAGAGGTAGTGCAGAAGGCAAAGGGCTGAGAAGAGAGAAGAGGAGAGGCCCGGCAACTGTTTCGAGAGACCGAAAACGTCCGACGTTAGACCGGCTATACTGCCGCTGTAGTTAATCGTTGGGGCGTCAAACGAACTCCGATTGCGATGAAACTTGGCAGGCGGTCTACCTACACTAACAAGACCACACGCCAACTCTCATCCCATTCTGAGAACATTTTCCGGCCACTTATAAAATACTATTTCGGACATGTCGCGGGCGCGTGCAAGTGTATCTGGGCTCAGAACGGACAACAGACGGACTGGGGGAACCCGAACGAATACAAGTTTTGAAAACATGATGATGCAATGCACATGATGACATGACAAGATGCAACACGCAAGCGAATGACATGGCCAAGACAAATAACTGGAGGACACCTGGCACATCGGTTCTCGGGGCTCACACCTAGTGTAGTCTACCTTCCGCTGCATGGTAATAGATTTATTTCTATCGTTTGGCTTCGAAACTTCCATGTTTTGAAGACTTTCATAAAAATCGTCTATTCACCCCCCCTCTAGTCGATCACTAGCACTTTTAATTGGTATCAGAGCAAGGTACTCCCTTGTTCTGTGTGATTCGGTTTAACCACCTGGAGTTTTAGCTATGTCGACTGCAGGGATAATTAAAGTCTCCGCTGCGCGCCCCATCTTCGATGGAACTGAATATCCCTACTGGAAGAATAAGATGTGCATGCATCTTGAAGCCATTGATGTCGACCTATGGTATGTCGTCAAGAATGGCGTTCCCAAGGCTGGAGAAGGTGTCACCGCTGCTGATGTCAAGAAGTTCGTTCAACTGGACTCTACTACCAAGAACATCATCTGTGGTCATCTGACCAAAGGACAGTATGGCCGCGTGAGTGCTTTGGAAACATCCAAGCTAGTCTAGGACTGGCTCTCCAAGGTCAACGAAGGCGTCTCAACCCAGAGAGATCAGAGAATCAGTGTCCTTCGCAACCTCTTCAACCGCTTCAAGAGAAATGACAATGAGAATGTCCAGCTCACGTTTGATCGACTCACTGACATCACAAATGAGCTTCAAGCCCTCGGCGCTACTAAGATCACCAAGCATGAAGTCGTCAAGACACTCCTGAGATCACTTGACAGCTCATTTGACACCCTAGCCCTGATGATTCAAGAACGTCCTGACTTTAAGACACTCGATCCGTCTGACATACTTGAGAGGCTCAACACACACGAGTTTCAGCTTTCTGAGAAAAGAGACATCTACGGTCCCAACTATGGGCGAAGTCGGGCCTTGAAGGCAAAAGTTGTCTCCTCATCTGAAGAAGAATCTGACAGCAGTTCTGATGATCCTGGAGACATTGGAAAGGAGCTTGCTATGCTTGTGAAGAAGTTCCAAAAATTCACCAAGAAGAAAGGCTTCAGAAAGTCTTCACGATCAAGCTCAAGGAATGATGAAGTTTCTGCTCATGACTACAAGAAGAGAACATGCCACAAGTGCAAGAAACATGGCCACTACATCTCTGAGTGTCCGCAGTGGGACAATGAGAACAACAACAAGAAGAAGAGCAAGGAGTATGACTCTGACGACAAGAAGAAGAAGAAACACTCAAAGTCTTCTTCCAAGTCTTCCTCAAAGTCTTCATCACACAAGAAGTGCTCATCTGGCAAGGCACGTGCGTTTTTTGGCAAGGAAATGGATTCAGAGGAGGAGTCCGCTTCTGAGGAGGCGGAGGTGGAGTCTGAGGAGGAGTCCGATTCTGGCGTTGCGAGTCTGGCTACAGCATACGTTGCCAAGTCTATCTTCAACACTGAAGACAATGACTTCATCACCGACACCGATGCAAATGACAAGGACTACTCCGCTCCTTCCTACTGCTTCATGGCACGCGGTGCCAAGGTAAACACACGCACTACTCACTATCAAACATCTAGTGGCGATGACTCTGATTGTGGTTCCAAACCCAGCTACAAAACACTTGCTAAAATTGCAACTGAACAACATAAAGCTATGGAACATATTCAAAAACTGTTAGACAAAAGCGATGATCTGTTAGACGCTGAAATGACTCGATCTCAGTCCTTAATTGAAGACATAAAAAATCTTCACATTAAGTATGAGGAACTTGAAAGTCGTCATGAAACGCTCTCAACAACTCATGAAAAGCTTTCCTATGATTATCTTCAAAGGAAGCAAGATCTTGAGAAATTGAGAGCGGCTCATGAAGATCTTCAAAAGGAAAACGAGTCACTTCGCGCCGAACAGATCAGTTCAGCTCAGGAAGGATTTGAACCACCATGTCTTAAATGCATTGAGCGTGATAACGCTACTTCTATTGCTGAATGTTCTACTGCTGCTACTATTGCAATATCTTCAACTGTTGATGTGGTAACTAACCCCTCTGCTGAGGATACCACTGCTATTTCTGATGAGAATGCTAGGTTGAAGACACTGCTTGAAACAGGGATGTACAAAAGTCTCAAAGGGCATCAGACACTATGTGATGTCCTCAAAAGGCAGATCCTGAACCGAAACCCTAGGAAAGAGGGTGTTGGGTTCGAAAGGAAAATGAATGCTGATGGCTCTTACTGGAAACCTGAGCAGTACCCCAAAACCACATGGGTTGCTGCAAAGGGACCTTTAGTGGATCCATCCACTCTATCTGGCTTCACTTGTGCTAATCCCATTGTTATTGATGAATCCTTTGATGCAAACTATAAACAGTTTAAGAATCAGAATGGTAAAGTGTTTTCCAGGTATATTGGTACTAACTGCAGGAATGGGCCACCTATGAAGAAGATCTGGGTGCCGAAAAGGTGTTTGGAGAATCTTCCTGTGAATGTCGTCATGACACCACAAGTGAAGAAGACAAAACCCAGACCACAGGCTTCATACGGCCCAAAGGCTTCATATAGACAGAGGACTCACCTGAATCGCACTAATGCAGATGTTTTGCAGGGAAGCCATACTCAGGCCTATGAATATGAGCGCGGTTCATCAAACCGCCATGTTCATAAGACCAAGAACTATTCTGCTTATTCTTATGAGTACTATTGTCCACCTGCAAGACTTTTTGCTAGGGCTCCAAAGCCAAAGTTCTCAGATGCTGCACTTAGACTCATTGCTTCGAAGCCACCCTTGAAGATGTGGGTGGCTAAGAAAGCTTAACTCTCTTTTGCAGGGAAAGGTCTCCAGCCGAAAACCAAAATCGTCTGACGCTATTGCTGGGGACCTTAAACATCTTGTAGGGCGCAAGATCAAATGCCCAAATGGTCTTATTATGTACTTTGTTCCTGAGTCGCTTGCTACTTGCCCTATCAGTCCTAATCTTGATCTAAGCTTTCATAATCCACTGGCTCGTCAAATGTTTTTGCTTCAAAATTCTCTTTGTGAAGCCTATCCCCCCTAACTGCACTGTAGGGTACGACACCAACTGCTTCAGAATGGATTATTGATAGTGGGTGTACCAATCACATGACTGGCAAGTGAAGCCTTCTCATGGACTCAACCTTACGTCCATCTGACAAAAGTCACATCACATTTGCTGACACTGGTAAAAGCAAGGTATTGGGTCTAGGTAGAGTTGCAATCTCAAAGGATCAACATATGGATAAAGTCATGCTTGTTGAATCCCTTGGTTTCAACTTAATGTCTGTCTCAATGCTTTGCGATTTAAACATGATTGTGATGTTTGGAAAATATCGTTGCCTTGTTCTAATGGAATCTGACAAGTCTAGTGTTTGAAGGGTATCGGAAAGATGATTTGTACGTGGTAGATTTCTCAGCAGGACCACAACTTGCAGTATGTCTTCTAGCAAAAGCTTCTGAATGCTGGCTCTGGCATAGGAGGCTAGGGCATGCTGGCATGAGGAACCTCCACACCCTTGCAAGGAAGAAGCATGTCATAGGCATCGAGGTCGTCAAGTTCAAGAAGGATCACTTATGCGGTGCCTGTGAGGCAGGAAAGATGACGAGGGCCAAGCATCCCTCGAAGACAATCATGACAACGACTCAACCCTTCGAACTGCTCCACATGGACCTTTTTGGTCCCACTCATTACTCAACTCTTACTACTACTGCTTGTCTCTATGGCTTTGTCATTGTTGATGATTATTCAAGATATACTTCGGTGCATATAATCCTCTACAAGACTGAAGTGCAGGATGTCTTCAGACGCTTTGCCAATCGAGCAATGAACAACTATGGCATCAAGATAAAGCACATCAGAAGTGACAATGGCACTGAATTCAAGAACACTGGCCTGGATACATATCTTGATACTTTGGGCATCACACATGAATTCTCAGCTCCGTACACGCCACAGCAGAATGGTGTCGTTGAACGCAAGAACAAAACACTTATTGAGATGGCTCGGACGATGCTTGATGAATACAAGACTCCAAGAAAATTCTGTCCTGAAGCCATTGATACTGCATGCCATATCATCAACCGTGTTTATCTTCACAAGCTTCTGAACAAGACATCCTATGAGCTCCTTACTGGCAAGAAGCCAAATGTCAGTTACTTCAGAGTATTTGGTGCCAGGTGCTGGATCAAGGATCCACATCACACTTCAAAATTTGCACCAAAAGCACACGAAGGCTTTATGCTTGGATATGGAAAGGATTCGCACTCCTACAGAGTCTTCAACATTTTTCACTATAAAGTGGTTGAAACAGTGGATGTGCGGTTCGATGAGACTAACGGCTCGCAAAGAGAGCACCTGCCAAATGTGCTAGATGAAGTTCCATCCAGTGAATCAATCAAACTTATGGGAACTAGAGAAATCATACCTTCTGGAGCTCAGCCTGAAGAGGAACTTATCATCTCTGCACCTGATCAACCTGAAGACAATGCTCAGCCTGAAGACATTCCTTCTAACGATGACAATGATCAGCAAGAGCAAAATCTTCGTCCTGTAAATCCTCGTGTTGCAAATGAAGTACATATTGAGAGAATAATTGATAGCATCAATGCACCAGGTCCACTCACTCGTTCAATGGCAACACAGCTAGCAAATTTCTGTGGGCACTTCGCATTCGTCTCAATATCTGAACCCAAGAAAGTTGAAGAAGCCTTCATGGAACCTGAATGGATTCAAGCTATGCAACAAGAGCTTCAACAGTTTGAGCTGAATAATGTATGGGAACTGGTTAAGTGTCCTGATCCTCGCAAGCACAATATAATAGGCACCAAATGGATATATCGCAACAAGCAAGATGAGCACGGTCAAGTTGTCAGAAACAAAGCTTGTCTTGTTGCTCAAGGATACACTCAAGTTGAAGGGATTGACTTCGATGAAACATTTGCTCCTGTGGCTAGACTTGAAGCCATACGCATACTGCTGGCCTATGCAAATCATCATAACATTCTTCTATATCAAATGGATGTGAAGAGCGCTTTTCTCAATGGCAAGATTGAAGAAGAAGTGTATGTTGCACAACCGCCTGGCTTTGAAGATCCAAAACATCCTGAAATGGTGTACAAGCTCAACAAGGCACTGTATGGCCTCAAACAAGCCCCTCGGGCTTGGTATGACACACTCAAAGACTTCCTGAAGAGCAAAGGCTTCAAACCTGGTTCCCTCGACCCCACTCTCTTCACGAAGACATATGATGGTGAACTGTTTGTGTGCCAAATATATGTGGATGACATTATCTTCGGCTGCACCAATCAGAAATACAATGAAGAGTTTGGATATATGATGCAAGAGCAATATCAGATGTCCATGATGGGTGAGCTGAAGTTCTTCCTTGGTCTTCAAATATGTCAGCAACGCAATGGCATCTTCATATCTCAAGAGAAGTACCTCAAAGATTTCCTGAAGAAATTTGGGATGCAAGACTGCAAAGGCTTCACGACGCCAATGCCAGCCAAACGTCATCTCGGTCCCGACGACAATGGTAAAGAGTTCGATCAAAAGGTATACCGCTCCATGATTGGTTCTTTACTTTATCTATGTGCATCTAGGCCAGATATTATGCTTAGTGTTTGCATGTGTGCTCGATTCCAAGCGGCACCAAAGGAATCGCATCACTTAGCTGTGAAGCGAATTCTTCAATATTTGGCTTACACCCCAACACTAGGATTATGGTATCCAAAGGGCTCAGAGTTTGATCTGGTTGGATTCTCGGATGCTGATTATGCTGGTGACAAGGTGGATCGCAAGTCTACATCAGGCACATGTCATTTTCTGGGACGATCACTTGTATGTTGGTCTTCAAAGAAGCAGAACTGTGTATCTCTCTCTCCACTACTGAATCTGAATACATTGCTGCTGAATCTTGCTGCGCTCAGCTTCTTTGGATGAAGCAAACACTCAAAGACTATGGCATTCATCTGAAGCAAGTGCCACTCTACTGCGACAACGAAAGCGCCATCAAGATTGCCAACAACCCAGTTCAGCACTCGAAGACAAAGCACATTGAAATTCGTCATCACTTTCTCAGAGATCATGTTGTGAAGGAAGATATTGATATCATACACGTCAACACTGAAGAGCAATTGGCAGATATCTTCACCAAGCCCTTGGATGAGAAGAGATTTTGCAAGTTACGGTGTGAGCTAAATATCTTGGAATCCTCAAATGTCCTGTGATCAGGAACACATCCTAACACTTATGCATATTGATGACTTAGATGTGCAACACACGAAGTAAAGTATATCTTCAATCAATGAAGACTTACATTCTAAGTGTGAATACATTAATGTGGAATTTGACTTCGGAGCGCCACGATAATGGTGCGCCGTGTCTGGGTCTAATACTTCCTATACGGTGGGTAACGCCACCACCAAATTCTTCTGTTTGAAGTGTTTTACCTAAGGCGTTACATTTGCTATGTCTTCACATTTTGTTTGTCTTCATTTTCAACTTGTCTTCATGATTATCGTCACTATGTTGATTTGATTGTCTTTCTCATATATATATATATACTAGTGTTCTGTCCTCTACAGCATTCACTTATAGCTATGTCTTCTTGTTGAATCTTTTGAACTAAGTGAATGTGATCGGACCCTAACCTCTCTATGCTTTCTATCTCAAACTCTATCTGTCCAAATCATATGCATTCTCTTGAAACTGTCGAATGTCTTCTCTGCGTCCTTGTCAGCAGAAGATACAGAGACAAACATTAAGTCCGTTTTCAATGCTAATTTCTTCACCTGAAACCCGAAGAAGTAGGAACGAGCACCCGACAATCCAGGCGTGCGTGGGAACGTGGAACAACCTCCGATATGTTGCATGATGGCCACGTGTCCTTCAGATGTGAATCGCCAGGGGCACCTGTGTAATAACACTGTGTCGTCCCTGTCCCTATAAATACACGCCTCACCACAGTCATTATCCTTTCTTCCACTCTCGCACAAACCCTAGCGCCTCCGCTAGCCCTCGACGACGCCGGCGACGAAGCTCTTAGCTGCCGCAACCTCTCCGACGCCGTCTTCACGCCAGCCGCGGACATCATCTTCTCCGCCGTCGCCATAGGTGTCCTCCGTCACCAAGTTAGGGCACGGACGATCAAACTGCTCGGCCTCCTCTTCCACTTCGTCTAGCAGTTCTTAGTGTGGTAAATAAAACTTCCTTTTTACGGCCCCTTTGATCCTATAGATTCATCACTTTCTGCCACAAGAAGTTTCTATTCACACAAGTTGGATCTATTTCATACTGCATCTCATAATATGTCTAGTATGTTCACTTATGCTTCACAAAGTAGTTAGATTCCTCACTTGTACTGATCCGTGGATTCGTACAAATCTGGAACCAACTCTTTATCTATGAGTGAATGTCTTCGCACGATGAGGTCAATGTCTTCTAAACTGATTTATCTTCAAAATCTTCTGAGAATGCATATGACCTCTTCCCCTTCCCTCGCACCTTAATGTTGTCACATGTACATGTCCGTGGGAGAATCCCTTGGTTCTCATAGTCTGCATTCATTTGCAGAATTCTTACAGCATCATATAAATTCTCCCGAAGCCAGTTCCTATTTGACCCGCAGGCGGAAGCCTTTGAAACCTTTGAACGTGTTGAAGCCATTCAGTTTGAAGTTCATGGCTACAGAGAAATCTACAAGGAAGGGAGGCAGACAGCGCCGTGGAAACACTGCTAAGGGCCTGCCACCAGATCTATATGAGCAATACAAGTCAGATCCAGAAGAAACCTATGGAGAACGCAAGAACCGAATCCAATGGATTCGAAGACATTGGGTAGAGGAATGGTTCAAGTACAGATTCGTCACCGACGAATATGCTGAGAAGAGTGCCATCAAGGGACCATGGGGAGATATCACATACAAAGGTCTTCAGCCCAAATCACAGTCCGAAGCTATTGCTCAAGGCTTTTACCCATGCATGCTTCGTGGACCTCAGCCTGCTAATGCCGACCCATCCTCTCTGTTATGGTGTCGCGAAGACAATCTCTTCAAGCGCAACTATCAGTTTGCACAGAACTCTACCAAGGAAAACAAGAAGTCATTGGGATTAGACTTCAACCCAGGCCCCTCTGCGCCACGTGCTGATGGCACACGAGAAGCTGAACCCAATCTGGTTGGGCCCTTCTACAACCTAGAAGGTCTCATCACTCATATTATGGTTCAAGGGGCAGTCGTGGCTCAACCTGCAGATGATGCTGAATCTGACGAAGCACCTGCACCACCGAAGCCGCAGAAGCAGAAGAAGGCTAAAGCTTCAAAGTCTGCCTCGACACCAAAAATCTTACGGGCGAAGCCACTGGCTACTGCACCTCCTGAAGACAGTGTGCAGTCTGAAGATCTCTCACGTATCTCCAAGAAGACTGAGATGAGAAAGAATACTGATCAGGCACTGACTGCTGCTGCTATTCAGCGCAATGATGCCATTGATCTGTCCAGCGATGAAGAGCTTGCAGATGACGCTCTTGAGAAACTGATCAAGAGCAAGGAAGAAGCAGAGATCTTCAATGATTTGCCTCTCTTTGATGTGGCAATCATCCATAACTTCATTGATGAGTGGTTTGACACGCCCAACCTCAGCTTTGAAGATCTGCAACTTCCAATTAGCCTCAGTGTCGCCTTCACTGGCGCCATTGCTTCTGAGCTATCTCCAGCTCAACGCATCGTTGAACTGAAGCAAAAGATCGACTATGAGAAAGCTCAGTTCAAGAAGCACATGGCCAAGCTCAGCGTGCAAGATGTGAAAAACTTCAAGATTATGCTGCACGAGCTCAAGGAAGCCTTTCTCAAAAAGCGTGAAGAAGCTCAAGGTTCTCGTGAACACATGAAGAGCCTGGCTGACAAGTGTGTGCAAGCCTACAATGAGGCTGAGAAGCGCAAGGCTCTTGGTCGTCCTGGCATCGACCCAAGAATGGCTGCAAAGAAGAAGAAGCCCTCAACTGACCAATCTGCACCTTCAAGACAGGAAGAACCTCGCATAGTCTTCCCAAGCAGCATGACTGGCTCGAAACCAAAGGTCAGGTCAACCGCTTCAGAACTGAAGAAGACGAGGACTGCCGAGGCTGAAGCCAGAAAAAGGAAAAATCCTGAAGCTTCTGATGTCGCTCCCTCTAAGAAGAAGTGCAAAACCAAGAAGGATCGGGCTGCTCCCACAGAGCCCTTAGTTGTTGAACCTATCTCAATGGTTCGCCCTGCATCTGAACACCACGAGCGCCAACTGATTGTTCATGAGCCTGCTTCCACAGAGGCTCCTGATGCTGAAGACATTCCAGCAGTTGACCCCACCGCTGCTGAAGACATTGGTCACCATGACAATGTTGAAGATGATGAAGTCCTTCCTCAGATCGAGCACCAACTGGTATCATCGCCTGTGCTTACGCACAGCGAACTCATCAGCATTGGTCATCCTCTGACGCCAACTGCTCAGGATGCATTGTGGGCTGATCACCCATAGAGACAAGACACTCCAAGATCTCTCCAAGCAACCCCATCAGTGCAAGAAGAGGATGACTTTGAGGCCCAGCCAACTCCATCTCCACAGGCGTCGCCAGCGCTACGCAGGCTTCGCAAAGGACCAAGGTCTCAAGTCCCTCTTCGAGCGTTCCAGAAGGAGAAGAGCACCACCAATCTGTTGCACGTCAAGTGTTTCCAGATGCCACTCCTACTGTGACTGT
Source organism: Triticum urartu (assembly GCF_003073215.2). NCBI lineage: Eukaryota > Viridiplantae > Streptophyta > Magnoliopsida > Poales > Poaceae > Triticum > Triticum urartu. The sequence continues at coordinate 536,107,266 of NC_053026.1, read as the reverse complement.
CTCTGAGTCTGAAGCCAAAGGTGCTAAAGACAATCCGGCTGCATCAGTCGATGACAAACAAGAAGAAGATCGTGTCCCTACACCACCAAACTCTGAAGAAGCTATTCCTGAAGTGAACGTGTATGTGCCCGACCCTCCAGCTCATCAAGTGGAGGTTGAGAATCTTGAGGCTGCCACCACCAACACAAATGAAGCCAATGACGTAGTCATGGCTGAAGCAAATGTGGAGCCTGCACCAACCAATGTGCTAGAGGCCAATGAAGCCAATGATGCAACTGCAACAGATGTGCAGCCTGACGCCTCTGTTGATGCCACTACTCCTGTTCCACCACCGAGGCCACACACTATCGAGCAAGCATTCAACTATGGCCAACTTTTCACTGTCAAATGGCCTTTTCTGACTCCTCCGCCTGCTGCTGGTCCTCAGTTTGACTATCACGTTGAGCACAGGCCTCAGGTTCAGAAGCCAATACCAAGGTTGCCCAGGTTTCCAGGCACTGCATCTGCACCCGGATCGTTCAATATCAATGGCTTCAAGGCACACAACACCTTCTTCAATAGCACCAAGAACCCCTACTCAAGGGCAAGAATATCTTCTGATCGGTTCTGGAGCTATCAGCAGCGCAGTTATTACTCATGCGTTCTGTACAAGCAAGGTCACATTTTCCCACATATGCGTCTTGACACTGAAGCCATAACTGGTCTGCCTTGCTTGGAAGAAGCTCTGGATTGCTTCAAAGAGTCTGGATTGTTGTCGTTCGTCACCGACAAAGAGCACTGGAACGAAGAATTGCTGCTCCAATTCTATGCCACTCTTCATATTCGTGGCTACAACAGAGATCCGAAGACGTGGGTCCTTCAGTGGATGACCGGCGATGTTCATCAAGAAGCCAAAGCCTTTGATATCATTGAGCTCACTGGTCTGCCCACTCCAGGAGATCTTTATGAACCTGGTTGTCAGCTTCACAGTGCAGCTATGGAGAGCATTTTTCAGAAGACTGAACCAAACATGAGTCAGATGCTTAGCATGATGAAGCCTTTGCCTCCAGATGTTGCATATCCTAAGGAGTTCTTTGTTGAATACCTTGAGTATCTGCCACACACTATCTATCACATTATAAGGCGAACTCTCTGGCCCATCAAAGGACATTCTCCACATGCAAAGATGGAAGGTGCAATGAAGACTTTGGTCTTCCATATTCTTCATGGAAAATGCTTCAATGCACAAGACTTCTTCATCCGCCAACTTGCTGCATCAGGATCCGATCTCTTTGGCTTGAAGTTTTACGCTCCATGGATTATGTGGCTGATCAAACTACACTCAGCTGTCACCTATCAGCCCTCTGCTCGCAATCATTGGATCTTTCTGCCTGACGTTGATATGTCAGTCGAAGCCATCTATCCAGAGCCTGCCAAGGAGCCTCTTAGTCTTCAGAATGCTGAGAATCAAAGCTTCTCTCAAAACATTGAAGGAGTTCAAGCAGTCTCTCGTGTTTATCCTCTGGCTGGCACTACACGTGCACCTCACCGTGCCCTCACTAAAGCCACTGACAGCACCATTGCCCAATGGCCCAAGAAGCGATCCCGTGTTCTCAATGACCGAGAGCTTCTGGTTGCCCTTCATCAGAAACAGGATAGGCATCATGACTGGCTGAAGCGCCAAATGCAAAGCCTCTTGGTGGACGTAAACATGATTCACAATCTTGCCACCAAGAATGCCTTTGTTGCCCATGAAACCTGTCGGCGTACATGGAAAGGGCTGATGCTTATGTGCTCTGAGAATGATCTTCAAGAGGATGGCTTCTCTGAACGTTTCAAGTTTGACTCAACACCTCTGTTACGGCATATCTCTCTCAAGGTAGTTTTGGTGATTGATGACAACATGTTTGCGGACTAATCTTGTGCTTTGAATAATTCACAGATTCTCCCCTGGCACGAGACGCTTTCTTCCCCTCGAAGTGTATTTCAAGACGGTGTAGCTCTTTCGTTTCTTTCATGGTGGACTAGTTGCATAGAGGGCACCGTACTATCAAGAGGGGGTCCGCTGGGGTATTGCATGGGTGGAATCATCATGTACGCATCAGCTTCTCACCCTCCGAGCATCTCCATTCCATTGAAGAGATCTCTCCTCTCTTCCTTGTCATGTCTGGGTCCAAGCGGTAGTACCGCGCAACCCAGTGGTAGTACCGCTGAGGAGCCAAGCGGCAGTACCGCTCCACAGCGGTAGTACCGCCTGTGGCTCCACAGCAGTAGTACCGCTGGGCACCTCCGCCTTGCCCTCAGCATCTTTGAGAGATTCTCTCTCTCTCTCGCCCTAGTGGTAGTACCGCACTGCCAGCGGTAGTACGGCCGAAGGGTCACAAGCGGTAGTACCGCTCCACAGCGGTAGTACCGCCTGTGACCCTGCTGCCATAGTACCGCTGGGCAGTCTGGCTCCTACCGCCTCGATTCGAGAGGTCTTTTTCTCGTGTCGGGTTTTGTGGCACTAGTTGCGGTTGTAGAGGCGGTAGTACCATACAAGGAGCGGTAGTACCGCCCCTACCACCGCGGTAGTACCGCATTTGGGGCCTTTCCCTACTAGTCTCCTCAGCGTGGCAGTACCGCTAGCTGGCGCGGCAGTACCGCTGTCATGGCGGTAGTACCGCCCCCTCTCAGCGGTAGTACCGCCTTGTGCGGGGCTGGTTGGTGGGGGGCAACGGTTGGATTGTTGCCCCCACTATAAAAGGGAGTCCCCTTCTTCTCTTTCACCTACCTCTTCCTCCCCCAAGCTCCATTTATTGCTCAAGCTCCACTAAATGCTCCAAGCTCCATTTTCGCCCAATCTATCTCTCTAGCCAATCAAACTTGTCGATTTGCTCGGGAGTGGTTGAGAAGGCATCGATCTACACTTCCACCAAGGGATTTTCGATTCCCCCACTCATCCCTAGCGGATCTTGTTACTCTTTGGTGTTTGAGCACCCTAGACGGTTGAGGTCACCACAGAGCCATAGTCCATTGTGGTGAAGCTTCGTGGTCTTGTTGGGAGCCTCCGATTAAGTTGTGGAGATTGCCCCAACCTTGTTTGTAAAGGTTCGGTCGCCGCCTTCAAGGGCACCAATAGTGGAATCACGGCATCTCGCATTGTTTGAGGGCGTGAGGAGAATACGGTGGCCCTAGTGGCTTCTTGGGGAGCATTGTGCCTCCACACCGCTCTAACGGAGACGTACTTCCCTTCAAAAGGAAGGAACTTCGATAACACATCCTCGTCTTCACCGGATCCACTCTTGGTTATCTCTTACCTTTACTTGTGCAAGCTCTTTAGTGTTTCTTCCCTTGCTTACTTGTATGCTTGTTGTTATTGCATCATATAGGTTGATCACCTAGTTGCACATCTAGACAACCTACTTTGATGCAAAGTTTAATTTGGTAAAGAAAAGTAAAAATTGGTAGTTGCCTATTCACCCCCCCCTCTAGTCAACCATATCGATCCTTTCAATTGGTATCAGAGCCTCGTCTCTTTATTAAGGACTTTACCGTCCAAAGAGTATGGTTGATACCATAGACGGTGTGGAGGAACACTCTGGTGTGAATCCGATCTCGTCTACGGGATATGGGGGAACCTCGGTCTCTTGTGAGGAGTTCAATGTGGCCTTGGAGACATTGAAAACCTCCATGACGACCGAAGTTGAAAGCATGTTTACTAAATTTCTTGAGGGGCTTAAACTATCCACCGCACCGTTGAAAGTGGGTGACCCCGCCAACAAGGTGATGGATGCTATCCCCGACAAGGGGGAAGCTAGTAGTGAAAAGGCTCCTTCTTCTAGTGGTAAGAATGGCACCGGCATCTTTGCCCATGTGGAACCACCACTTGTTTATGGTGGACTGGTTCCTTCCACTCATTTGAATCATGCCGGTCCTCCCCCTAAGATTGTGAAAAATGAAGATTTTGATTCTTGGGTTTACCGCTTTAAACGTCATTTAAATCATGTGAACACTAACCTTTGGAGAATCATTGAAGAAGGTTTCTATCCACATGATCCAAGCAACTTCACTCCTCGAGAAGCCGCGGACAATCAATTCAATGAGAATGCTCTCTTCATCATTCAAGATGCAATTCCACCCGAAGACCTACCTCATCTTCGTCCCTTCGCCTTGGCCAAAGATGCATGGCATTGTGTTGTCTCTCTCTACCGGGTAAGCGCAAGTATTCAATGCTCCAACTATGAAGTGGTACAAGATGAGGCCGATGAGTTTGCAATGAAAGAAGATGAAGAACCTCGTGAGCTTTATCGGAGAGTAACCAAACTCGCGGTCTCACTACGAGATCACGGGAGCAAGGACACGGATGACAATTGGATCAAGCGCAAATTCCTCAAGGCAATGATGCCCTATCACAAGGCCATGTCCTCGATCATTCGTCAAAGACCGGACTTCCACACTTTGACCTCAAGCGAAGTGTTGGATGAGTTCGTGGCCATGAACGTTTTGGACAAGACCGCCGACAATGCGGTGCTCCGGTCTCAACGGGCAAAGAAGCCTAACCTTGCATTGAAGGCCAAGCTCACCGTTGAAGAAGAAGAAGAGGAAGAAGAGGAGAGAAACCCCGAAGATACGAAGTATGCATGTCATGAACACATGGCACTTGCTTCAAGGCAATTTTGGAGCAAGAAAAACTCGAGGCCAAACTTTAGCAAAAACAACTCGAGTGGCACGAGGGGCAAGCAACGTGTAAGGACGTGCTACAATTGCGGCAATGTGAGTCATTTTGTTGTGGAATGCCCGTATGAGAAGAGGTAAGACAATGGTGGCAAGCTCATCCGAAAGGACAAGGCCAAGTCGTTCCCCAACAAGAACAACTTCACCAAGAAGACTCCTCCCAAGGCATTGGTTGTACAAGAAGAGTACAATGAGGATGATGACGATGATGAAGATGATGAATCAGTTGCCATGGCCTCCGTTGCCATTGCGACGACTTCACGGGTGTCTCTCTTCGACTCACCCAATGAGAGCATCACCGCCAAGTGCCTCATGGCTAAAGCCACCAACAAGGTAACCCCCAATATCAAAACTACCATCATTAATCATCCTTCTCCGACGGATAGCATTAATGAACTTGAGGGAGCTAATGTGGAGGCTAACGAGTTTGAGGCCTTTATGGGCAAACTCAAGGGAAAATCCAAGAAGCACTTTGTTGCTCTCTTGGAACAACTTGGTGAAGCCAATGACATGATCGAGGCTCATGAAGACACCATCTCTAAGATGGAAGGGCATAGTCGTGACTATGCCGATGAGATTTCGGATATTTCCAATGCTCTTGAGGAAGAGCGTGGTCTTCGTTTGGCTCTTGAGGAGTCACACAACGTTGATCATGCTAAGTTAAAGAAAGATTATGATCATGTCCTCATTGTTTCTCGTGTGCTAAATTCCAAGAAGGCCAAACTCGGGGTTGATCTTGCTAGACTCAAAGAGGAGTTTGATATACTTGACAAGGCCTTGAAGGGTATTCACGCTAGTCTCAAGGAGTCTCATGATCAACTCCAAGTGAAGCTAACTAAGGAGAAAGCAACTTTTCCTCATATGGTTTTAATTGATAATGCAAATGCTACTAACCCGTGTTGTGAGCATATACATCTTGTTGAGGAAAATGCTAGGTTGAAGGAGCAACTTGAGAGAGGTCTTGCGACTTGCATACAAGGCAAGAAGAACCTCAACGATCTCTTGATCAACCAAAAGGGAGGTGTGGCCAAGGAAGGGGTTGGGTACGTGCCCGACTCCAAGAACAAGAAGAAGAATGACAAGACCAAATGACCTCCTCCCCTCATGCAAACCTTTGTGAGGGAGGGAGAGAGTGCCCCTGAGGAGAAGAAGAAGAACAATGTCAAGAAGGGCAATGTCACCCCTCTCAACAAAGCCAACGATTTTAACCCTTCTTATGTGTTATGCCGTGCTAGTGATGGGCATGTTTATGCCAAATTTGTTGGTTCTCTTCATGAGTACATTGAATGGTCTATTTGGGTTCCTAAGACCCTTGTTACTAACATCAAAGGACCCATTACAAAATGGGTACCTAAAACCAAGCATTGATCTCTTGTAGGTGTTTGCTTCCGGTGGTGGATCATGGTTGCTCGATAGCGGAGCTACAAATCATATGACCGGAAGCAAGGACTTGGTGGTGGATGTGCACAAAGTTCCATCTATGCCCACCAATGTCGAGTGGGGTGACGCCTCATCTTCTAAGGTATTGGGACTTGGCAAGGTGGTCATCTCTCATGATCTCACGATCGAGAAGGTCATGCTTGTTGAGTCCCTTGCATACAATTTACTTTCCGTTCGTCAACTTGCAATCATGGGCTTTGCCATGTTCTTTGATATCGATACCGTGGCCCTCTTGTGGAGCAAGACTCTTAAAGTAGCTTTTGTTGGGCATGTCGAGAACGGTCTATGTGTGATTAACTTTTCGGAGCGACCCACTAAGACCGCGACATGCCTAATGGCTAAAGTTGATGTGGGATGGCTTTGGCATCACCGTTTAGCCCATGTCAATATGAGATCTTTGCAAAGTCTCCTCAAGGGGGACCATGTCCGTGGACTAGCGAATGTTAGTTTTGCTAAAGATCGTGCTTGCAGTGCCTGTATCGAAGGAAAGCTACATGAGAAGGCTCACCCTCCCACGACTATCATTTATTCAAAGAGGCCCTTGGATCTCCTTCACATGGATCTCTTTGGGCCCCCATCCTTCGATAGTCTTGGAGGTAGAAAGTATTGCTTGGTGATTGTGGATGACTACTCAAGGTACACGTGGGTGTATTTCTTCAAGAGGAAGAGCGAGACCCAACAAACCGTCATTGACTTTGCAAATGAAGCACAACGTCAATACAATGCAAAGATCTTGACAATAAGAAGTGACAATGGCACCAAGTTCAAGAACTACACCTTGGATGAATTTCTTAGTGATGAGGGAATCAAGCATCAATATTCCGCACCATACACCCCTCAATAAAACGGTGTTGCGGAGAGGAAGAACCGGATGTTGATGGATGCAACAAGGACCATGATGGCGGAGTTCAAGTCTCCGTACAACTTTTGGGCCGAAGCCATCAACACCGCGTGTCATGCATCCAATCGGCTCTACCTCCGCAAGGGCTTGAACAAGACTCCATACGAGATACTCACCGGTAATAAGCCCAACCTCAAGTACTTCCGGGTATTCGGGTGTAAGTGTTTCATTCTCAAGAAAGGTGTTCGGTTGTCTAAATTTGAGGCTAGAGCTTATGAGGGCATATTTGTTGCTATGCTACAAACTCTCATGCTTACCGTGTCCTTAATAAATCCACGGGACTTATTGAGGAGACGTGTAACATGGAGTTTGATGAGAATAACGGCTCCCAAGTGGAGCAAAGTGGCACTTGTGATGTAGGTGATGAAATTCCTCCCCAAGCCATAAGAAGAATGGGTGTTGGCTTTATCCTACCCATTGAGGAACTCCTTGTGGCCGAAGGAGAAGGACAAAGCTCCACTCAAGTGGAGCCATCACCAACCCAAGGCCCACACGCTTCTGAAGAACAACATGAAGGTTCTCATCCTCAAGAACATGACCAACGGCAAGATCACGCTCAAGACGGTGTTGACACATCAAGTGATGTCCAAGGTCAAGTTCTCTCCTCCGAGCAAGTTCAAGAACAAGAACAAGCCCAAGACGACGCTCAAGATGATCAAGTGACCACTCCTCGTCTCACCCCGAGGAGGAATTAGAGCGTTGTGCCGCCAAGGTTGCTTCCAAGCTCTCCACCAAGGATCATCTCATGACGAATGTGCTTGGAAGCTTAAGAAAGGGGGTAAGCACTCGTAGATAATTAGCAAATTATTGTGAGCATCACGCGTTTGTCTCTTGTGTGGAACCCCACAAGGTCTATGAAGCGCTAGAAGATCCGGATTGGCTCAATGCCATGCATGAAGAACTCAACAACTTCGAGTGCAACAAAGTGTGGAGATTGGTGCCAAGACCAACCGGGAATCACAATGTCATAGGAACCAAGTGGATATTTAAGAACAAGCAAGATGCCCATGGGATTATCATTCGCAACAAGGCTCGTTTGGTAGCACAAGGCTACTCCCAAGTCGAGGTTCGAGATGTCCTCCATGGGAGAGTTGAAGTTATTTCTAGGGTTTGAAGTGAAGCAAAGAAGAGAAGGAACCTTCATCAATCAATCCAAATACACTCAAGACATGCTCAAGATATTCAAGCTAAGTGACGTCAAGCCGGCTTCCACTCCAATGCCCACCAAGTGCCAACTTGACTTAGATCCCAATGGTAAAGTGGTGGATCAAAAGGTATATAGTTCCATGATTGGATCCTTGCTTTACCTTTGTGCATCTAGACCGGACATCATGTTGAGTGTGGGAATTTGTGCACGGTTTCAAGCCGCACCTAAGGAAAGTCACTATGTGGCGGTCAAACAAATCTTTCGATATTTGGCTCATACCCCAAACTTTGGCTTATGGTACCCAAGAGGATCAAACTTCAAGCTTGTAGGGTACTCGGATTCCAATTGGGCGGGAGACAAAGTGGATAGGAAGTCCACTTCCGGAGGGTGCCAATTCCTTGGTTGCTCTTTGGTAAGTTGGTCTTCCAAAAAGCAAAGTTGTGTGTCTCTCTTGTCCACTGAGGCGGAGTATGTTGCCGCCAGTAGTTGTTGTGCACAACTCCTATGGATGAGGCAAACTTTAAAGGATTACGGTGTCACTTGTGACAAAGTGCCTCTTTGATGTGACAATGAAAGTGCCATCAAGATCTCTCTCAACCCGGTGCAACACTTCAAGACGAAGCATATTGAGATTCGGTATCACTTCATCCGGGATCACATTAGGCGAGGAGAGATCGAGCTCAACTATGTCAACACTCATGACAACCTTGCAGATATTTTCACGAAGCCCTTGGATGAAGCAAGATTTCGCGAGTTAAGGCCTGAGCTAAATATCATTGATTCGAGCAATGTGGCATGAACCCTTGCACACCCCACCACGCTCATTTTGTTGTCTAGTTTAGGTGTAGGCATGGACATAGGGGGAGTGTTGTTCTCTCAATGAACTCTCCCTCCCCCCATTATGCATAAATTGATCAAGTCTTTCACTTTAGCCATTGTTGATGGTACTTGTGCTTCAAAGACGAGTTTTGGTCATGGGCCCAAGGTTAAAATCTTCGCGGCGCCATACCTTTTGACTCAAACATAGGTGGCCTCGGCCACCGCCCTCTTTTGAAGAGGTGTGTCTTGGTCGTTTGCTGGTGTGCTCTTTCTCTTGCCGTTTTTGTCGTTTCGTCGAGCAAAAGCCGTGTCTGTTTAGTTGACATGGCGTGCTGGGCGGTACTACCGCTGGTGGTGCGCGGTACTACCGCTCGTAAGCGGTACTACCGCCCCCAGCACGGTACTACCGCTGAGGGACGAGACTAGGGGGTTAAGTCAGGGCAGGGGGAGGTTTCTTCTCCCCCATACCCATTCACTTCGCCCCCTCTTTTCTCTTCCTCTCTCCAGCCTCCACTCGTCGCGGGAGGGCTCCGGCGGATCTTCGTGTCCGGGGCGTCCCTCCATTTCCTTTGGTGGAGTCGATCCCCACCTCGTTCTCTTGCCATGGATGTTGGTATTGCCCCCGTTCCTTCTTTCCTTTTGTCTCATTTTCAGATCTTGTTTCTTAGGGGCAATGGTGGTTGCATCTCTAGATTTTTGGCTAAATCTAGGCTTGAGTTGGTTGGAGAAGGCAACTAGACTATCTCGATTAGAGTTTGGTAGGAATATTTTTGAATTTGGTAGGCCGGTAGTGCCGGATCTGACCACGGTAGTAGGAAACCGCTGTTTCACCGCCTCGTGTTATAGGAAATTGTTGTTTCTCCGCCTCGAGCAGTACTACCGCTCTCATTGGAGCGGTACTACCGCTTGACCTCGAGCGGTACTACCACTCCCTTTGGGGCGGTACTACCGCTTGGGGCGGTACTACCGCGGGCATGTCACGGTACTACCACTGCATGCCAAATTCCATCATTTTCCTGCCTTTCCTTGATCTTTTTTGTTGTGTTTGTTGGCTTATGCTCGTTCTTTCTGGTTGTTTTGCGTGTTCTTGTGTTTGGCTCTAGGTGATGACCATTCCGAGCAGCAAGGTCGCCGTATCAACCCCGGGCGTGCTACATCAAAATGCTACCGCACCTCAGAGCCAGCCGGTGGTTCCTCGAGCACCCAACCGCCTCCAGCAAGTGCATCTGCAAGTGTTCCTCCACCTCCTCAGCAATCAAAGCGATCCTCCAACAAGCCCAAGGGGAAGACTGTGACTGAGATGACCAACACGGAGTTTTGGGAGAAGCGTCGCCGCAACCCCTATGCGGTGGACCAAGAACCCACTTTGGTCAACCGCCCGTTCTGGAACCGTTTTCAGTTTGCCATCTACTTTGATGTGATCAAGGCCAAGAAGAATCTTTTTGTTGATGTTCGCTCTATTGACACTGATGCTATGGAGAAGGACCCGGAGTACTTTGGCGAAGCCTTCAGATGTGCACTCAGCTGAACATTCTTAGGATCATGCAATTCAACAAGGATTTCGATGCGGATTTAGTGGCTCAATTCTATGCCACCGTCCATATTGGGACGGATGTCGAGAGGACTCTGACATGGATGACCAATGGCAAGCTGCTTTCTGTCAAGTGGAAGGCTTTCATGGAGTTACTTGATGTGGTGGATCACGGGCTTGAGACTCCTGTCGGTTTCCGCCCTCACCGCAATGCTACGTCCACCCACAAGCAAGCCCTTTGGCCCTACTGCACTGTGAAAGTTCACCCAGTAACTGAGAAGAAGATCTATGAGCTGTCTTCGTATCTGGACATTCTTCATCGCATCTTTCGTGAGACTCTCTTCCCTCGGATCGGGAATCTGGATATGGTCCACTCTTACCTCGTGGACATGCTCCTTTTCTGTCAGCATGAGAAGGAAGCAAGCACTGGAGAGAGCCTGGATATCTCTCATGTCATGTGGTCTGAACTTCTCTCTGCCGTGTCTGAGCGCAAGTGCCCTATATATGGTCCATTCATCATGAGGCTCATTGAGAGGGCCTGGGCACAGACTTATCCCAGAGTGTTGCTAGAAACTGGAGACTTGGTTTCTCATGAGATCAAGCGTCTAAGGAAGAAGGACAATTGGACAGCGCCTCACACAGGGGGTCCGTCTGCTGCTGCTGCCATGGGGGATCCGTCTGCTGCTGCTACTGCCATGGGGACCGAGGGTGGGGCTGCTACTGATGATCGTGAGGAGGATTTTGGCCCCTCTAGTACAGAACCGTCGTGAGCATAGAAGCTTAAGCGCAAGATGAAGAAGCTTTTCTGCATGGAGTCTCATGGTCAGTACATGACTCATGTGGCGGAGAAGCATGCCAGGACGCGCCACAAGGAGCTCATGCGTCAGTTGGGAGCAACAGTTGCCAGTGGGTCTGAGGGTCAGATCACTGAAGAGGAGGACTGGATTCATCAGAATTGCCATTGGACCGACTCCGATGCCGAGCAGTTTTCAACCCACAATGAAGATGCAGAGTTGTGATGTTCGAGATCTTCTTCTTCCCATTACCTGGAGTCGTAGCGTCACTCTTTCCCCTTTTTGGTGTCTCGCTGCCAAAGGGGGAGAGAGTGTAGGGATTTGTGTTTGTTTGCCGAGCTTTGAGTCGTCTTGTGGTTTCTTGTGTGTTCTCTCGGTGTCTTTATTTGGTTTGGTTTGGTGTGAGACCTAAGTTCTAGACATATGGTGTGAGACATATGCTCCCTATCACTACCTTATTACTTATGTCTATTCAGAGTACTGCAGTTTATTATGAGATGCATGCTTGTCCTGTTTATTCTCTTCTCTCATATATCTTGTGCTTAGTATTGTTGGACTATAAAATAGAGGGGGAGTGTTGATCCGAATGTGTGTGTCGTGCCATATCTTGGTGCACACATTCTGGGGGAGCCCATCTATATTTTGTAGTTCTTAGTTTTCTTCGTTTTATTTCTTTTCCTTGCGCAAATCCCTAGTTGTCATCAATCCACCAAAAAGGGGGAGATTGTTACGGCATATATCTCTCAAGGTAGTTTTGGTGATTGATGACAACATGTTTGCAGACTAATCTTGTGCTTTGAATAATTCACAGATTCTCCCCTGGCACAAGACGCTTTCTTCCCCTCAGAGTGTATTTCAAGACGGTGTAGCTCTTTCGTTTCTTTCTCGGTGGACTAGTTGCGTAGAGGGCACCGTACTATCAAGAGGGGGTCCCTGGGGTATTGCATGGGTGGAATCATCACGTACACATCAGCTTCTCACCCTCCGAGCATCTCCATTCCATTGAAGAGATCTCTCCTCTCTTCCTTGTCCTGTCTGGGTCCAAGCGGTAGTACCACGCAACCCAGCGGTAGTACCGCTGAGGAGCCAAGCGGCAATACCGCTCCATAGCGGTAGTACCACCCGTGGCTCCATAGCAGTAGTACCGTTGGGCACCTCCGCCTTGTCCTCAGCATCTTTGAGAGATTCTCTCTCTCTCTCGCCCTAGCGGTAGTACCGCACTGCCAGCGGTAGTACGGCCGAAGGGTCACAAGCGGCAGTACCGCTCCACAGCGGTAGTACCGCCCGTGACCCTGCTGCCGTAGTACCACTGGGCAGTCTGGCTCCTACCGCCTCGATTCAAGAGGTCTTTTTCTCGTGTCGGGTTTTGCGGCACTAGTTGCGGTTGTAGAGGCAGTAGTACCGTACAAGGAGCGGTAGTACCGCCCCTACCACCGTGGTAGTACCGCGTTTGGGGCCTTTCCCTACTAGTCTCCTCAGCGCGGCAGTACCGCTAGCTGGCGCGGCAGTACCGCTGTCCTGGCGGTAGTACCGCCCTCTCTCAGCGGTAGTACCACCCTGTGCGAGGCTGGTTGGTGGGGGGCAACGGTTGGATTGTTGCCCCCACTATAAAAGGGAGTCCCCTTCTTCTCTTTCACCTACCTCTTCCTCCCCCAAGCTCCATTTATTACTCAAGCTCCATTAAATGCTCCAAGCTCCATTTTCGCCCGATCTATCTCTCTAGCCAATCAAACTTGTTGATTTGCTCGGGAGTGGTTGAGAAGGCAATGATCTACACTTCCACCAAGGGATTTTCGATTCCCCCACTCATCCCTAGCGGATCTTGTTACTCTTGGGTGTTTGAGCACCCTAGACGGTTGAGGTCACCACGGAGCCATAGTCCATTGTGGTGAAGCTTCGTGGTCTTGTTGGGAGCCTCCGATTAAGTTGTGGAGATTGCCCCAACCTTGTTTGTAAAGGTTCGGTCGCCGCCTTCAAGGGCACCAATAGTGGAATCACGGCATCTCGCATTGTGTGAGGGCCTGAGGAGAATACGGTGGCCCTGGTGGCTTCTTGGGGAGCATTGTGCCTCCACACCGCTCTAACGGAGACGTACTTCCTTTCAAAAGGAAGGAACTTCGGTAACACATCCTCGTATTCACCGGATCCACTCTTGGTTATCTCTTACCTTTACTTGTGCAAGCTCTTTAGTGTTTCTTCCCTTGCTTGCTTGTATGCTTGTTGTTATTGCATCATATAGGTTGATCACCTAGTTGCACATCTAGACAACCTACTTTGATGCAAAGTTTAATTTGGTAAAGAAAAGTAAAAATTGGTAGTTTCCTATTCACCCCCCCTCTAGTCAACATATCGATCCTTTCAACCTCCAAGAAGGACTATGCTGCGACGAACTCCGTCTCTTGAAGACTCTGAGTTCTCTTCCTCCGCGGCAACTGTGAATGCCAGAGTGATCGATGACGAAGACGATGCTACTTCACCGCCCCTACTTCTGCACGCATCGACACTGCCCCGAGTTCGTCTGCACCGCCTAACAACACCGACGACCTTGCTGCTTCACCTACTCCTCATGGGAACGAGTAGATGCTCTATGTCTTCAAACCTTTTTGGTCCTTACTGACAAAAGGGGGAGAAGCATATGAGTTTGATAGTCTTCAAGTGGGTCCATATGGGCGGTTGCTTTATATTTTGCCTAGTGTTTACAACTCTCGTTTTGATACATTTGGTTCTTTGAGTTGTAACACTTAAACTCGATGGTCGTCTGCTACTTATTTTTTGTTCTGTGATGCGATGATAAATTCCGCATGTGCGACGATAAATTCCGCACTTAGATCATTTTGCAGACGTCCATTTTTCATTATGCATGTCATTATCTTCACATACTTTTCATGCATGATGAATTGTCATCATAAGTTGAAGAGGATCTCCACAAGTACAACCTGCCATGTGCATTTGCATTCCAAAAGCAAATTACTTATATGCACATCTTCAGGGGGATCCCTTGCAACTTATGAAGAAAACTCCCTATCCTTTACAATTTCACATATTATATTCCCCATTGAAAACTTCAACTAGTTTGTCATCAATCACCAAAAAGGGGGAGATTGTAAGTGCATCTAGTGCCACCCCTAGTTGGTTTTGGAGTATTGACAACAAACCTAGTTGAGGGACTAATGTGTTTGTGAGAATTGCAGGATAACACAGGTAGAAGTCCCTCATTGATTCGGTTTTCCTACCAGAGATGACCCCTAAAAATGTAAGAAGACATTGAAGACAAAGGTGGTATGTGAAGACATTCACATTGAAGACTATGACAAGAGAAGACATCGCATGAAGACTATGGAGCGCAAAGACTTAGTTCTTTCGTCGTTCTTTTTCTTCTTTGTTGAGTCATAGGAACCACCGTACTGTTAAGTGGGGTCCAAGAGAACCAGTCAGAATGACTGAAGTGATGCTTAACCAAAATCCTATGTCTTCGAGTGAAGACTATGAGAGCAAATCTTGTCCAGAGTTGGATAAGTCAGCTTTGCTTGTAGCCCAAGTAAAGTTGCCGTGTGTGTTTGAAATCTGACCGTTGGAACAGGTGTCAGTTCCTTAGTGACCGAGGGTCATTTCAGACAAATCAGGTCGGGTTGGCTAGTGGCTATAAATAGCTCACCCCCTACAACCATAGACGGTTGGCTGCTCAGAGTTAGCGTACGGCTTTTGCCGTTTGAGAGTAACCCACCTCGAAGCCTTTGAGAGAGAATTCCTTGCGAGGATAAAGCCCTAACCACCCAGAGCCAAAGAGTGTTAGGCATCACTTAAGTCTTCCTGTCTGTGTGATCTGAAGACTTATTACACTTGAGGACTGTGAATCCTCCAGCCGGTTAGGCGTCGCGTTCTGTGTTGGAAATATGCCCTAGAGGCAATAATAAAAGCATTATTATTATATTTCCTTGTTCATGATAATTGTCTTTATTCATGCTATAATTGTGTTATCCGGAAATCGTAATACATGTGTGAATAATAGACACCAACATGTCCCTAGTAAGCCTCTAGTTGACTAGCTCGTTGATCAACAGATAGTCATGGTTTCCTGACTATGGACATTGGATGTCATTGATAACGAGATCACATCATTAGGAGAATGATGTGATGGACAAGACCCAATCTTAAACATAGCATAAGATCGTATAGTTCGTTTGCTAGAGTTTTCCAATGTCAAGTATCTTTTCCTTAGACCATGAGATCGTGTAACTCCTGGATACCGTAGGAGTGCTTTGGGTGTGCCAAACGTCACAACGTAACTGGGTGACTATAAAGGTATACTACGGGTATCTCCGAAAGTGTCTGTTGGGTTGACACGGATCAAGACTGGGATTTGTCACTCCGTATGACGGAGAGGTATCACTGGGCCCACTCGGTAATGCATCATCATAATGAGCTCAAAGTGACCAAGTGTATGGTCACGGGATCATGCATTACGGTACGAGTAAAGTGACTTGCCGGTAACGAGATTGAACGAGGTATTGGGATATCGACGATCAGATCTCGGGCAAGTAACATACCGATTGACAAAGGGAATTGTATACGGGGTTGCTTGAATCCTCGACATCGTGGTTCATCCGATGAGATCATCGAGGAGCATGTGGGAGCCAACATGGGTATCCAGATCCTGCTGTTGGCTATTGACCGGAGAGCGATCTCGGTCATGTCTACATGTCTCCCGAACCCGTAGGGTCTACACACTTAAGGTTCGGTGATGCTAGGGTTGTAGGGATATGTATATGCAGTAACCCGAATGTTGTTCGGAGTCCCGGATGAGATCGCGGACGTCACGAGGAGTTTCGGAATGGTCCGGAGGTAAAGATTTATATATGGGAAGTCCTGTTTCGGCCATCGGGACAAGTTTCGGGGTCATCGGTATTGTACCGGGACCACCGGAAGGGTCCCAGGGGTCCACCGGGTGGGTCCACCTGCCCCGGGGGGCCACATGGGCTGTAGGGGGTGCGCCTTGGCCTACATGGGCCAAGGGCACCAGCCCCAAGAGGCCCATGCGCCTAGGGTTCACAAAAGGGAAGAGTCCCACTAGTGGAAGGCACCTCCTAGGTGCCTTGGGGGGAGGGAAACCTCCCTTGGCCGCCGCCCCCCTAGGAGATTGGATCTCCTAGGGCCGGCGCCCCCCCCCTTGTCCCTCCTATATAGTGGGGGAAGGAGGGCTTTTCACACACGCCTTTGGTTGCCTCCTTCTCCCTCTCCAACACCTCCTCCTCCTCCATAGTGCTTGGCAAAGCCCTGACGGAGTACTGCAGCTCCATCACCACCACGCCGTCGTGCTGCTGCTGGAGCCATCTTCCTCAACCTCTCCTCTCCCCTTGCTGGATCAATAAGAAGGAGACGTTACGCTGACCGTATGTGTGTTGAACGCGGAGGTGCCGTCCGTTCGGTGCTAGGATCTCCGGTGATTTGGATCACGTCGAGTACGCCTTCCTCATCCCCGTTCTTTGAACGCTTCCGCTCGCGATCTACAAAGGAATGTAGATGCATCCGATCACTCGTTGCTAGATGAACTCATAGATGGATCTTGGTGAAACCGTAGGAAAATTTTTGTTTTCTGCAACGTTCCCCAACAGTGGCATCATGAGCTAGGTCTATGCGTAGTTCTTCTTGCACGAGTAGAACACAATTTGTTGTGGGCGTAGATGTTGTCAACTTTCTTGCCGTTACTAGTCTTATCTTGCTTCAATGGTATTGTGGGATGAAGCGGCCCGGACCAACCTTACACGTACGCTTACGTGAGACCGGTTCCACCGACAAACATGCACTAGTTGCATAAGGTGGCTGGCGGGTGTCTGTCTCTCCTACTTTAGTTGAAGCGGATTCGATGAAAAGGGTCCTTATGAAGGGTAAATAGAAGTTGACAAATCACGTTGTGGCTTTCACGTAGGTAAGCAAACGTTCTTGCTAGAACCCTACTTCAGCCACGTAAAACTTGCAACAACAATTAGAGGACGTCTAACTTGTTTTTGCAGCAAAGTGCTTTGTGATATGATATGGCCAAAGTTGTGATGAATGATGAATGATCTATATGTGATGTATGAGATGTTCATGCTATTGTAATAGAAATCACGACTTGCATGTCGATGAGTATGACAACCGGCAGGAGCCATAGGAGTTGTCTTTATTTTTTGTATGACCTGCGTGTCATTGAGAAACGCCATGTAAATTACTTTACTTTATTGCTAAACGCGTTAGCCATAGTAGTAGAAGTAATAGTTGGCGAGCAACTTCATGGAGACACAATGATGGAGATCATGATGATGGAGATCATGGTGTCATGCCGGTGACAAGATGATCATGGAGCCCCAAGATGGAGATCAAAGGAGCTATGTGATATTGGCCATATCATGTCACTATTATTATTTGATTGCATGTGATGTTTATCATGTTTTTGCATCTTGTTTACTTAGAACGACGGTAGTAAATAAGATGATCCCTCATAATAATTTCAAGAAAGTGTTCCCCCTAACTGTGCACCGTTGCGACAGTTCATTGTTTCGAAGCACCACGTGATGATCGGGTGTGATAGATTCTAACGTTCACATACAACGGGTGTAAGACAGATTTACACATGCAAACACTTAGGTTGACTTGACGAGCCTAGCATGTGTATAGACATGGCCTCGGAACACAGAAGACCAAAAGGTCGAGAATGAGTCGTATAGAAGATACGATCAACATGAAGATGTTCACCGACGTTGACTAGTCCGTCTCACGTGATGATCGGACACGGCCTAGCTAACTCGGATCATGTTATACTTAGATGACTAGAAGAGGGATGTCTATCTAAGTGGGAGTTCATTATAATTTGATTAGATGAACTTAATTATCATGAACTTAGTCTAAAATCTTTACAATATGTCTTGTAGATCAAATGGCCAACGTAGTCCTCAACTTCAACGCGTTCCTAGAGAAAACCAAGCTGAAAGACGATGGCAGCAACTACACGGACTGGGTCCGGAACCTGAGGATCATCCTCATAGCTGCCAAGAAAGATTATGTCCTACAAGCACCGCTAGGTGACGCACCTGTTCTCCCTGCAGAACAAGACGTTATGAACGCTTGGCAGGCACGTACCGATGACTACTCCCTCGTTCGGTGCGGCATGCTTTACAGCTTAGAGCCGGGGCTCCAAAAGCGTTTTGAGAGACACGGAGCATATGAGATGTTCGAAGAGCTGAAAATGGTTTTCCAAGCTCATGCCCGGGTCGAGAGATATGAGGTCTCCGACAAATTCTTCAGCTGTAAGATGGAGGAAAACAGTTCTGTCAGTGAGCACATACTCACTATGTCTGGGTTGCATAACCGCTTGACTCAGCTGGGAGTTAATCTCCCGGATGACGCGGTCATTGACAGAATCCTTCAGTCGCTTCCACCGAGCTACAAGAGCTTTGTGATGAACTTCAATATGCAGGGGATGGAAAAGACTATTCCTGAAGTATTTGCTATGCTGAAATCAGCAGAGGTAGAAGTCAAGAAGGAACATCAAGTGTTGATGGTCAATAAAACCACTAAGTTCAAGAAGGGCAAGGGTAAGAAAGCCTTCAAGAAGGACGGCAAGGGAGTTGCCGCGCCCGGCAAGCAAGCTGCCGGGAAGAAGCCAAAGAATGGACCCAAGCCCGAGACTGAGTGCTTT
Organism: Triticum urartu; assembly: GCF_003073215.2. Lineage (NCBI taxonomy): Eukaryota > Viridiplantae > Streptophyta > Magnoliopsida > Poales > Poaceae > Triticum > Triticum urartu. The sequence goes on along the minus strand of NC_053026.1, from coordinate 536,088,264 downwards.
TATTGCAAGGGAAGTGGTCACTGGAAGCGGAACTGCCCCAAATACTTAGCGGACAAGAAGGCCGGCAAAACAAAAGGTATATGTGATATACATGTAATTGATGTGTACCTTACCAGTACTCGTAGTAGCTCTTGGGTATTTGATACCGGTGCAGTTGCTCACATTTGTAACTCAAAGCAGGAGCTGCGGAATAAGCGGAGACTAGCGAAGGACGAGGTGACGATGCGCGTCGGGAATGGTTCCAAGGTCGATGTGATCGCCGTCGGCATGCTACCTCTACATTTGCCTACGGGATTAGTTTTAAACCTCAATAATTGTTATTTAGTGCCAGCTTTGAGCATGAACATTGTATCGGGATCTCGTTTAATTCGAGATGGCTACTCATTTAAATCCGAGAATAATGGTTGTTCCATTTATATGAGAGATATTTTTTATGGTCATGCTCCTATGGTGAATGGTTTATTCTTAATGAATCTCGAGCGTAATGCTACACATATTCATAGTGTGAGTACCAAAAGATAAGGTTGATAATGATAGTCCCACATACTTGTGGCACTGCCGCCTTGGTCACATAGGTGTCAAACGCATGAAGAAGCTCCATGCAGATGGACTTTTAGAGTCTCTTGATTATGAATCATTTGACACGTGCGAACCATGCCTCATGGGTAAAATGACCAAGACTTCATTCTCAGGAACAATGGAGCGAGCAACCAACTTATTGGAAATCATACATACTGATGTGTGCGGTCCAATGAGTGTTGAGGCTCGCGGTGGCTATCGTTATGTTCTCACCCTCACTGATGACTTGAGTAGATATGGGTATGTCTACTTAATGAAACACAAGTCTGAAACCTTTGAAAAGTTCAAGGAATTTCAGAGTGAAGTTGAGAATCAACGTGACAGAAAAATCAAGTTTCTACGATCAGATCGTGGAGGAGAATACTTGAGTCACGAATTTGGCACACACTTAAGAAAATGTGGAATAGTTTCACAACTCACGCCACCTGGAACACCTCAGCGTAATGGTGTGTCCGAACGTCGTAATCGCACTCTATTAGATATGGTGCGATCTATGATGTCTCTTACCGATTTACCGCTATCTTTTTGGGGCTATGCTTTAGAGACTGCCGCATTCACTTTAAATAGTGCTCCATCGAAATCCGTTGAGACGACACCGTTTGAATTATGGTTTGGTAAGAAACCTAAGTTGTCGTTTCTAAAAGTTTGGGGATGCGATGCTTATGTCAAGAAACTTCAACCTGAAAAGCTCGAACCCAAGTCGGAAAAATGCGTCTTCATAGGATACCCTAAAGAAACTGTTGGGTATACCTTCTACCTCAGATCCGAAGGCAAGATCTTTGTTGCCAAGAATGGATCCTTTCTAGAGAAGGAGTTTCTCTCGAAAGAAGTAAGTGGGAGGAAAGTAGAACTTGATGAAGTATTACCTCTTGAACCGGAAAATGGCGCAACTCAAGAAAATGTTCCTGAGGTGCCTGCACCGACTAGAGAGGAAGTTAATGATAATGATCAAGATACTTCTGATCAAGCTCCTACTGAAATTCGAAGGTCCACAAGGACACGTTCCGCACCAGAGTGGTACGGCAACCCTATCTTGGAAATCATGTTGTTAGACAACGGAGAACCTTCGAACTATGAAGAAGCGATGGCGGGCCCGGATTCCGACAAATGGCTAGAAGCCATGAAATCCGAGATAGGATCCATGTATGAAAACGAAGTATGGACTTTGACTGACTTGCCCGTTGAACGGCGAGCCATAGAAAATAAATGGATCTTTAAGAAGAAGACAGACGCGGATGGTAATGTGACCATCTATAAAGCTCGGCTTGTCGCTAAGGGTTATCGACAAGTTCAAGGGGTTGACTACGATGAGACTTTCTCACCGGTAGCGAAGCTAAAGTCCGTCCGAATCATGTTAGCAATCGCCGCATTCTACGATTATGAGATATGGCAAATGGACGTCAAAACGGCATTCCTTAATGGTTTCCTTAAGGAAGAATTGTATATGATGCAGCCGGAAGGTTTTGTCGATCCTAAGAATGCTGACAAGGTGTGCAAGCTCCAACGCTCGATTTATGGGCTGGTGCAAGCATCTCGGAGTTGGAACATTCGCTTTGATGAGATGATCAAAGCGTTTGGGTTTAGCAGACTTATGGAGAAGCCTGCGTTTACAAGAAAGTGAGTGGGAGCTCTGTAGCATTTCTCATATTATATGTAGATGACATACTTTTGATGGGAAATGATATAGAGCTTATTTGGACAGCATTAAGGCCTACTTGAATAAGAGTTTTTCAATGAAGGACCTTGGAGAAGCTGCTTATATATTAGGCATCAAGATCTACAGAGATAGATCAAGACGCCTCATAGGTCTTTCACAAAGCACATACCTTGATAAGATATTGAAGAAGTTCAATATGGATCAGTCTAAGAAGGGGTTCTTGCCTGTATTACAAGGTGTGAAATTGAGCTCAGCTCAATGTCCGACCACGGCAGAAGATATAGAAGAGATGAGTGTCATCCCCTATGCCTCAGCCATAGGTTCTATTATGTATGCCATGCTGTGTACCAGACCTGATGTAAACCTTGCCGTAAGTTTGGTAGGAAGGTACCAAAGTAATCCCGGCAAGGAACACTGGACAGCGGTCAAGAATATCCTGAAGTACCTAAAAAGGACTAAGGAAATGTTTCTCGTTTATGGAGGTGACGAAGAGCTCGTCGTAAAGGGTTACGTCGACGCTAGCTTCGACACAGATCTGGATGACTCTAAGTCACAAACCGGATACGTGTATATTTTGAATGGTGGGGCAGTAAGCTGGTGCAGTTGCAAGCAGAGCGTCGTGGCGGGATCTACATGTGAAGCGGAGTACATGGCAGCCTCGGAGGCAGCACATGAAGCAAATTGGGTGAAGGAGTTCATCACCGACCTAGGAGTCATACCCAATGCGTCGGGGCCGATCAAGCTCTTCTGTGACAACACTGGAGCTATTGCTCTTGCCAAGGAGCCCAGGTTTCACAAGAAGACAAGGCACATCAAGCGTCGCTTCAACTCCATTCGTGAAAATGTTCAAGATGGAGACATAGATATTTGTAAAGTACATACGGACCTGAATGTAGCAGATCCGTTGACTAAACCTCTCCCTAGAGCAAAACATGATCAACACCAGAATTCCATGGGTGTTCGATTCATCACAATGTAACTAGATTATTGACTCTAGTGCAAGTGGGAGACTGTTGGAAATATGCCCTAGAGGCAATAATAAAGATTATTATTATATTTCCTTGTTCATGATAATTGTCTTTATTCATGCTATAATTGTGTTATCCGGAAATCGTAATACATGTGTGAATAATAGACACCAACATGTCCCTAGTAAGCCTCTAGTTGACTAGCTCGTTGATCAACAGATAGTCATGGTTTCCTGACTATGGACATTGGATGTCATTGATAACGAGATCACATCATTAGGAGAATGATGTGATGGACAAGACCCAATCCTAAACATAGCATAAGATCGTATAGTTTCGTTTGCTAGAGTTTTCCAATGTCAAGTATCTTTTCCTTAGACCATGAGATCGTGTAACTCCCGGATACCGTAGGAGTGCTTTGGGTGTACCAAACGTCACAACGTAACTGGGTGACTATAAAGGTATACTACGGGTATCTCCGAAAGTGTCTGTTGGGTTGACACGGATCAAGACTGGGATTTGTCACTCCGTATGACGGAGAGGTATCACTGGGCCCACTCGGTAATGCATCATCATAATGAGCTCAAAGTGACCAAGTGTCTTGGTCACGGGATCATGCATTACGGTACGAGTAAAGTGACTTGCCGGTAACGAGATTGAACGAGGTATTGGGATACCGACGATCAGATCTCGGGCAAGTAACATACCGATTGACAAAGGGAATTGTATACGGGGTTGCTTGAATCCTCGACATCGTGGTTCATCCGATGAGATCATCGAGGAGCATGTGGGAGCCAACATGGGTATCCAGATCCCGCTGTTGGTTATTGACCGGAGAGCGATCTCGGTCATGTCTACATGTCTCCCGAACCCGTAGGGTCTACACACTTAAGGTTCGGTGATGCTAGGGTTGTAGGGATATGTATATGCAGTAACCCGAATGTTGTTCAGAGTCCCGGATGAGATCCTGGACATCACGAGGAGTTCCGAAATGGTCCGGAGGTAAAGATTTATATATGGGAAGTCCTGTTTCGGCCATCGGGACAAGTTTCGGGGTCATCGGTATTGTACCGGGATCATCGGAAGGGTCCTGGGGGTCCACCGGGTGGGTCCACCTGCCCCGGGGGGCCACATGGGCTGTAGGGGGTGCGTCTTGGCCTACATGGGCCAAGGGCACCAGCCCCAAGAGGCCCATGCGCCTAGGGTTCACAAAAGGGAAGAGTCCCACTAGTGGAAGGCACCTCCTAGGTGCCTTGGGGGGGAGGGAAACCTCCCTTGGCCGCCGCCCCCCTAGGAGATTGGATCTCCTAGGGCCGGCGCCCCCCCTTGGCCCTCCTATATATAGTGGGGGAAGGAGGGCTTTTCATACACGCCTTTGGTTGCCTCCTTCTCCCTCTCCAACACCTCCTCCTCCTCCATAGTGCTTGGCGAAGCCCTGACGGAGTACTGCAGCTCCATCACCACCACGCCGTCGTGCTGCTGCTGGAGCCATCTTCCTCAACCTCTCCTCTCCCCTTGCTGGATCAAGAAGAAGGAGACGTTACGCTGACCGTACGTGTGTTGAACGCGGAGGTGTCGTCCGTTCGGTGCTAGGATCTCCGGTGATTTGGATCACGTCGAGTACGCCTTCCTCATCCCCGTTCTTTGAACGCTTCCGCTCGCGATCTACAAAGGTATTTAGATGCATCCGATCACTCGTTGCTAGATGAACTCATAGATGGATCTTGGTGAAACCGTAGGAAAATTTTTGTTTTCTGCAACGTTCCCCAACATTCTGAGCATCCAAGAGTCATTGTGGATCGCCGGTGAACGAAGTCTGTGAAGGTTTGGAAGTCTACCTTGAAGACTTACCAGAGTGATTGGGCGAGGTCTGTGTGACCTTAGCTCAAGGGGAATACGGTGAGGACTGGGTATCCTGAGCTGCGTGTTCAGGACTGGGTGTCCGGGACGGTGTGTCCTCAGGTTTAAATACCTAGCCGCCCTAACCAGATGTACAGTTATCACAGCAACTGGAACTGGTCCAACAAATCATTGTCTTCAACGAGTCACTGGTTTCATCCTTCCCTTCCCTTTACTTACTGTTGGTCCTTGTGAAGTCATTGTACGATTGCATCACCATTTGGCTTCACTGAGTGATTACTTGTTCTGATTGGCTTCACAATATCTTCCTACCTGATCCTTACTGCCTAGCTGCTATTAGTCATTGCGCTGTCACTTCATTGAATGCTTGACTATGGTTTGCCTAGTGTAGTCTACCTTCCGCTGCATGGTAATAGGTTTATTTCTATCGTTTGTCTTCGAAACTTCCATGTTTTGAAGACTTTCATAAAAATCGCCTATTCACCCCCCCTCTAGTCGATCACTAGCACTTTCAGGATGCCCCGGAAGGCATCCCCTCTTTCGTCTACTTCTATCGGTAACTTTACTTGGAGCTATATTTTTATTCACCACATGATATGTGTTTTGCTTGGAGCGTCTTTTATGATTTGAGTCTTTGCTTGTTAGTCTACCACAATCATCCTTGCTGTACACACCTTTTGAGAGAGCCATACATAATTTGGAATTTGATAGAATACTCTATGTGCTTCACTTATATCTTTTGAGTTATATAATTTTGCTCTAGTGCTTCACTTATATCTTTTAGAGCACGGTGGTGGATTTGTTTTATAGAAACTATTGATCTCTCATGCTTCACTTAGATTATTTTGAGAGTCTTAATAGCATGGTAATTTGCTTAATAATAATATGCTTGGTATTCAAGATTTGTAAAACTTTCTTTTGAGTGCGTTGAATACTAAGAAAAAATTGATGCTCGATAATTGTTTTGAGATATGAGGATGGTGATATTAGAGTCATGCTAGTTGAGTAGTTGTGAATTTGGGAAATGCTTGTGTTAACATTTGTGATTCCCGTAGCATGCACGTATGGTGAACCGTTATGTGATGAAGTCGGAGCATGATTTATTTATTGATTGTCTTCCTTATGAGTGGCGGTCGAGGACAAGCGATGGTCTTTTCCTACCAATCTATCCCCCTAGGAGCATGCGCGTAATACTTTGCTTTGATAACTTCTAGATTTTTGCAATAAGTATATGAGTTCTTTATGACTAATGTTGAGTCCATGGATTATACGCACTCTCACCCTTCCACCTTTGCTAGCCTCTCTAATACCGCGCACCTTTCGCCGGTATCATACACCTACCATATACCTTCCTCAAAACAGCCACCATACCTACCTATTATGGCATTTCCATAGCCATTCTGAGATATATTGCCATGCAACTTTCCACCGTTCCGTTCATGATGACACGCTCCATCATTGTCATATTTCTAGCATGATCATGTAGTTGACATCGTATTTGTGGCAAAGCCACCGTTCATAATTCTTTCATACATGTCACTCTTGATTCATTGCATATCCCGGTACACCGCCGGAGGCATTCATATAGAGTCATATTTTGTTCTAAGTATTGAGTTGTAATTGTTGAGTTGTAAGAAAAATAAAAAGTGTGATGATCATCATTTTTAGAGCATTGTCCCAAGTGAGGAAAGGATGATGGAGACTATGATTCCCCCACAAGTCGGGATGAGACTCCGGACGAAAAATAAAAAAAGAAAAAAAAGGCCATAAAAAAAGAGAAGGCCCAAAAAATGAGAGAAAAAGAGAGAAGGGACAATGTTACTATCCTTTTACCACACTTGTGCTTCAAAGTAGCACCATGATCTTCATGATAGAGAGTCTCTCATTCTGTCACTTTCATATACTAGTGGGAATTTTTCATTATAGAACTTGGCTTGTATATTCCAATGATGGGCTTCCTCAAAATGCCCTAGGTCTTCGTGAGCAAGCGAGTTGGATGCACACCCACTTAGTTTCTTTTGTTGAGCTTTCATATACTTATAGCTCTAGTGCATCCGTTGCATGGCAATCCCTACTCACTCACATTGATATCTATTGATGGGCATCTCCATAGCTCGTTGATACGCCTAGTTGATGTGAGACTATCTTCCCCTCTTTTTGTCTTCTCCACAACCACCATTCTATTCCACATATAGTGATATATCCATGGCTCACGTTCATGTATTGCGTGAAGATCGAAAAAGTTTTGAAAATGTCAAAAGTATGAAACAATTGCTTGGATTTTCATCGGGGTTGTGCATGATTTAAATACTTTGTGTGGTGAAGATAGAGCATAGCCAGACTATATGATTTTGTAGGGATAGCTTTCTTTGGCCATGTTATTTTGAGAAAACATAATTGCTTTGTTAGTATGCTTGAAGTATTATTATTTTTATGTCAACATAAACTTTTGTCTTCAATCTTTTGAATCTGAATATTCATACCACAATTAAGAAGATTTACATTGAAATTATGCCAAGTAGCACTCCGCATCAAAAGTTCTGTAAGCTTGGGGATGCTTGATACGTCTCCAACGTATCTATAATTTTTGATTGCTCAATGCTATATTATCTACTGTTTTGGACATTATTGGGCTTTATTATCCACTTTTATATTATTTTTGGGACTAACCTATTAACCGGAGGCCCAGCCCAGAATTGTTGTTTTTTGCCTGTTTTAGGGTTTCTAAGAAAAGGAATATCAAACAGAGTCCAAACGGAATGAAACCTTCGGGAACGTGATTTTCTCACCGAATACAACTCAGGAGACTTGGACCCTACGTCAACCCAATTAACAGGAGGCCACGAGGTAGGGGGCGCCCCCCCCTAGGCGCGCCCTCCACCCTCGTGGGCCCCCTGTTGCTCCACCGACGTACTTCTTCCTCCCATATATACCCACGTACCCCCAAACGATCAGATACGGAGCCAAAAACCTAATTCCACCACCGCAACTTTCTGTATCCACGGGATCCCATCTTGGGGCCTGTTCCAGAGCTCCGCCGGAGGGGGCATCGATCACGGAGGGCTTCTACATCATCATCCAAGCCCCTTCGATGAAGTGCGAGTAGTTTATTTCAGACCTACGGGTCCATAGTTAGTAGCTAGATGGATTCTTCTCTCTTTTTGGATCTCAATACAATGTTCTCCCCCTCTCTTGTGGAGATCTATTCGATGTAATCTTCTTTTTGCAGTGTGTTTGATGAGACCGATGAATTGTGGGTTTATGATCAAGTCTATCTATGAATAATATTTGAATCTTCTCTGAATTCCTTTATGTATGATTGGTTATCATTGCAAGTCTCTTTGAATTATCAGTTTGGTTTGGCCTACTAGATTGGTTGTCCTTTCCATGGGAGAAGTGCTTAGCTTTGGGTTCGATCTTGCGGTGTCCTTTCCCAGTGACAGAAGGGGCAGCAAGGCACGTATTGTATTGTTGCCATCGAGGATAACAAGATGGGGTTTTAATCATATTGCATGAAACTATCCCTCTACATCATGTCATCTTGCTTAAGGCGTTACTCTGTTTTTAACTTAATACTCTAGATACATGCCGGATAGCGGTCGATGAGTGGAGTAATAGTAGTAGATGCAGGCAGGAGTCGGTCTACTTGTCTCGGACGTGATGCCTATATACATGATCATACCTAGATATTCTCATAACTATGCTCAATTCTGTCAATTGCTCAACAGTAATTTGTTCACCCACCGTAGAATACTTATGCTCTCGAGAGAAGCCACTAGTGAAACCTATGGCCCCCGGGTCTCTTTCTCATCATATCAATCTCCATCACTTCATTATTGCTTTACTTTTACTTTGCCTTTTACTTTTCACTTTGCATCTCTATACCAAAAATACCAAAAATATTATTTATCATCTCTATCAGATCTCACTTTCGTAAGTGACCATGAAGGGATTGACAACCCCTAAGCGCGTTGGTTGCGTTGAGCTATTGTTTTTGTGTAGGTACGAGGGACTCTCGCGTAGCCTCCTACTGGATTGATACCTTGGTTCTCAAAAACTGAGGGAAATACTTACGCTACTTTGCTGCATCATCCTCTCCTCTTCGGGGAAGAAATCCAACGCAGTGCTCAAGAGGTAGCAGGAAGCAGCGAATGAAGGAGTCTGGATGAAGGAGTTCATATCCGATCTAGGTGTCATACCTAGTGCATCGGGTCCAATGAAAATCTTTTGTGAAAATACTAGTGCCATTGCCTTGGCAAAGGAATCCAGATTTCACAAGAGAACCAAGCACATCAAGAGACGCTTCAACTCCATCCGGGATCAAGTCCAGGTGGGAGACATAGAGATTTCCAAGATACATACGGATCTGAATGTTGCAGACCCGTTGACTAAGCCTCTTCCACGAGCAAAACATGATCAACACCAAGGCTCCATGGGTGTTAAAATCATTACTATGTAATCTAGATTATCGACTCTAGTGCAAGTGGGAGACTGAAGGAAATATGCCCTAGAGGCAATAATAAAGTTATTATTTATTTCCTTATTTCATTATAAATGTTTATTATTCATGCTAGAATTGTATTAACCGGAACATAATACATGTGTGAATACATAGACAAACATAGTGTCACTAGTATGCCTCTACTTGACTAGCTCATTGATCAAAGATGGTTAAGTTTCCTAACCATATACATGAGTTTTTATTTGATCAATGGGATCACATCATTAGGAGAATGATGTGATTGACTTGATCCATTCCGTTAGCTTAGCACTTGATCGTTTGTTTACTGCTATTACTTTCTTCATGACTTATACATGTTCTTATGACTATGAGATTATGCAACTCCCGAATACCGGAGGAACACTTTGTGTGCTACCAAACGTCACAACGTAATTGGGTGATTATAAAGGTGCTCTACATGTGTCTCCAATGGTACTTGTTGAGTTGGCATAGATCAAGATTAGGATTTGTCACACTGATTGTCGGAGAGGTATCTCTGGGCCCTCTCGGTAATACACATCACTATAAGCCTTGAAAGCATGATAACTAATGAGTTAGTTACAGGATGATGTATTACGGAACGAGTAAAGAGACTTGCCGGTAACGAGATTGAACTAGGTATTGAGATACCGACGATCGAATCTCGGACAAGTAACATACCGATGACAAAGAGAACAACGTATAGTGTTATGCGGTTTGACCAATAAAGATCTTCGTAGAATATGTAGGAACCAATATGAGCATCCAGGTTCCGCTATTGGTTATTGACCGGAGACGTGTCTCAGTCATGTCTACATTGTTCTCGAACCCGTAGGGTCCGCACGCTTAAAGTTCTGTGACGATCGGTTTTATGAGTTTATATGTTTTGATGTACCGAAGGTAGTTCGGAGTCCCGGATTTGATCACGGACATGACGAGGAGTCTCAAAATGGTTGAGACATAAAGATTGATATATTGGAAGCCTACATTTAAACATCGGAATAGTTCCGGGTGAAATTGAGATTTTACCGGAGTACCGGAGGGGTTACCGGAACCCCCGGGGGGCTAATGGGCCTTGTTGGGCCATAAGGGAAAGAGAGAGGGGCCGGCCTAGGGCAGGCAGCGGCCCCCTTCCCCCTGTCCGAATTGGACTAGGAGAAGGGGGGCGGCGCGCCCCTTGCCTTCTCTTTCTTTCCCTGCCTTTCCCCCTCCTAGTAGGAGTAGCAAAGGGAGGAATGCTACTCCTACTAGGAGGAGGATTACTCCTCCTAGGCGCGCCAACAAGGGCCGGCCGGTCTCCCCCTTGCTCCTTTATATACAAGGGCAGGGGCACCCTAGACACACAAGTTGATCACAAAGATCTCTCCCAGCCGTGTGCGGTGCCCCCTCCACCATAATCCACCTCGGTCATACTGTAGCGGTGTTTAGGCGAAGCCCTGCTGCTGAACTTCATCAACATCGCCACCACGCCGTCGTGCTGACGAAACTCTTCCCCAAGCTCTACTGGATCGTGAGTTCGTGGGACGTCACCGAGCTGAACGTGTGCTGGATGCAGAGGTGCCGTACGTTCGGTACTGAGGATTGGTCGATCGTGAAGGCGTACGACTACATCAACCGCGTTGTCATAACGCTTCCGCTTAACGGTCTACGAGGGTACGTGGACAACACTCTCCCCTCTCGTTGCTATGCATCACCATGATCCTGTGTGTGCGTAGATTTTTTTTGAAATTACTACGTTCCCCAACAATATACCATACTGGTATATACCTTATGGATAAGATAAATCAATTACCATACATATGTTCATATGTTTCTCCCTACTAGAAACATATATCTCTCCTCTTATGTTTCTCTATTGCTATGCTTTGAAGTTATATAAGCTTTGATGTGCATATCTCTCCCCTTTGAAATCAATTTCCAAGAAGGGTTTATTCTTCTTATTTTTGTAGGTCAAATGGTAAGGGACCTGGACTTGCACATGAAGCAGAATTATAGTTGGAAATTCTTTGTAGAGGAGGATCATTGAGTGGAGCTGGAGAAAATAGATGTAACTTTCTTGGCAAAACATTCTTTTTCTTATGCACTTCAGTGTCTCCAAAAAAATATTAATTAGAAATTATGAAGCTTCAACCGAGGGTTGGATCTTCTGATTGATCACATCGGTGTCACTGAGCCAGTTCTTGTCTGTCAGACCGAAGAACTGCTATGCGTTAGTTAAATTTGACCTGGTGTCACCAAGGAGTTTTGATCGGAGAGACCAACTGCACATGATAAAGTAGGTTTTGTGAATAATCATCTCACTTTGCAGTTATACCAGTAAAGTATTTGCAATGAATTGATAGAGAAAATAGAAAGAAGATAATATCAAAGGAGTTTTTGGTATTTTTATAAAAGTTTTTCCAAATGAGATCACAAGGAACACATGAACATAAAGACAAATATGAACAACAAAACACACAACAAAGAAAGAAAACACAAAACTTCAACTAAGATAGGGTCGTCGACTAAGTCATCTAATCTATATTTGAGTACATTGACTTAGGAGTCAAGTTAGAACACTTGATCATAGGTTTTACTCATCGTTTAAGTTCAAATGGGGTTGACATTTTTCGTTGAAGCATTTCAATGCATTCACATCTTCTAGAGTTGCTTTAGCTCATGACTTGGAGTAAAACTTCTCTTAGATGTGAGGAATTATATTGGGTTTTGTTGTTGACGAAATCATGTAGTTGAATTTGTTGTGGATACTCAAGGATGATGATGTCCACCATGAGCTAGGAGCAATCCATTGAAGTTGAAGTTCATCTTCCTAATTAGTCACACAAGGAACTACATGTATACCCAAATTGATAAGAGTGAAGATTTGAATCATATGTTGGCAAATGATACTTTTGGTTGTCTTGTTCCTTGAACACAACAAAGGAAGTCTTTGATACTTGGTTCATGTGAGATTGCTCAAGATACGAGTTGAAGCAAATTTGTAGAATGTAGCTCATACAAGTACCTAGACGGGGTTAGATGCAATATAAGGAAGCAATGTATCCATGATATACGATAGTCCATCATAAGAGAAATATTAAGAATTAGTTGTGAAAGCTCGTGTCCTTGCATGCATCCAATTAAGTTTCTAGTTCACATTGAAAACATCAAGAACGTTTAACTCACTCCTCAAGCGTCAAAATGTCTTCTCATCAAGTGGTTTTGTGAAGTTGTCCGCCACTTGTTTGTCGGTACAGACATCCTTAAGGTCAATGCCAACATTAGCCACATGGTCACGTATAAACTGGTGATGCACATCAATATGCTTAGTTCGAATGTTGAACATGATTGTGTGCAATCTTAATATCACTCTCATTGTCACATAGTAATAGGACATGTCTCACATTCATGCCATAATCTTTAAGGATTTGTGTCATCCATAGTAATTGAGCACAACATGATCCGGCCGCAATGTATTCTGCTTCGGTGGTAGATAAAGATACAAAATTTTGCTTCTTGGAAGACCAAGACACGAGAGACCTCCCAAGGATTTGGCAAAAAAAATCCGATTCAAGAGGCCAAGACTCAAGAGACCTCACAAGACATCACTAAAACGCGTTTATATATATTTGATTCAAAAAATAGAACATATTTTAATTTAAAACCTGAGTGATTATTAATTAATCTAAATGTGTTTACATGCCCCCTCAAAAAAATGTATTTACATGCAAAATCTGCCACGTGAACCGTGACGAGGCTCGCAGCACAGCAAGTCGGAGGCGACGACCCAGCCACCAGGCGAGGTGGATCCACGAAGCCCAGCCAGAGCTCCAGCCAGCGACCGCAAAATGCCGCAGGACAATCACAGCCGTAGAGTACAGATCGGACGGTGCACATGGAGAGGGGAGAGCGTCAGCAGTGGGATAATCCGCTGGGATCGCCTCTGGTCCAAATCCAAACTCCTCCCCCCTTTTAGCATCGCCGGCAACAACGACGGCCATGCTCTCCGCCGCCGCCTCTGCCATTCCCAGGCTCCGCTGGGCTGCCGCGCCGCCGGGGCACGCCTCGCCGAGGGCCAGGTGGTCTCTGCTGCGGCGGCGCCCACTCTCCTCCTCCCCGAACGTAGCGCCCACCGCGGGGCCGGGGCCCCTGGAGCCGCCGGACCTTCCCCGCCTCGCCAAGTCTGCCCGCATATCTCTCTCGCCGCAAGAGGTCAGCGCGCCACTCTTTCTCCCTCTCTCTCGATGGTAACCCTCTACAAACTTTCCGTGAGCTAATGCTTTGCTGCCTGTTCGACCGCTAGGCCGAGGAGTTCGCGCCCAAGATTCAGCAGGTGGTGGACTGGTAATTTACGATCCCTTACCTGTTTTTATCACTCTGCACAATTCAGACCTTAGCATTTGCTACCTGGTAGTGGAATTGTTGGAGTCTGTAACAATAAATGTAGATTAGACTCGAACGGTGGTTAGAAGGAACATCGTGTGGTTCTTCATGGCAAATTGACGGTTCCTGTAATCCCATCAGAAATGTTTACCACAAGCGCTCATGCTTGACTTAGGCCCAGTAAATTATGCTCCTTGTGGTGGTGGTTGTTTAGGTGGGCTGTGAGAAACCGTGCTTGATTCGGGGGACTGAACTTATGCTTATTTATGCCATCAGAAGCAGTTAGAAATCATTATTCTCTCTTTTCCTTGCAGGTTTGGGCAACTTCAAGCGGTTGATCTTGAATCCATTGAGCCTTCACTTAGAGCTGGTACTCATCCATGTAACTCTTCACATTTCTATGTAGGATGGTTGCTTATCACTTACTAGTGTGCTAGTGCCCCTTAGTCCAAAGACAATTTCGAATGCTTGTGATGATTCATGTGAATAACATACTGTACATTGATCATGTCATATGGTATAGCAAGATCCCTCAAAATAATCTCAATAGCTATGACAAAGTATAATGCCTTGTTGTGTTTAACTAGCAAAATTAGGCATTTGCTTCAGGATTGCCTCAGCTCTATTTTATGCCATTGTGCAGTTCATAGTATTATATCCATTTTTTATTAGACAAGTTCATTGTAACAGTGTGCATGTGCTCTTGAATCTTGATATGTATGTGTTCGGTAGTACCACACTTGACAATAGTCACAGTCCATACTTTATACCCTTTTTTCTCTCTGTACCCAGATTCTCTAACTGCACGGCGACTTTTAAGTTCTCTTGAATTAATGTATAATATAGGGAACAGACCTGAAATTGAAGGATTAGTGAAGAACAAAAAGAATCTCATGAATTATTTATGTTTGTAACAACTAATTTTGAATTTTAATATGTAGCAGAACAAGACAGTGAGCCATCTGAGTTGTGAGAAAAAAATATCTATTTGCTTTCTTCTTTGACTAATTTAATTCATTGTTTCTAACATTGTATGCTTTCGTCCATGGTATGTGGTGCAAACGAAACCTTGTGAACACATGCAATAATTGCTCCACCAACATGCAGTCCTCAGCAGGCAGCCGGGATGCTGTTGCGCGGCGTCCTGTGCAAAATTGTAGTGGATGAAAGGAGCCACACAGTATCCCGGCTGCATGGCACACATAGGCATTGGTTGATCAATTGTTGCACATGCTCACTGAAAAATTGTTTTTCTACAAAATAAATTCCTTCATCTACACACATTTATGTTGCTTAAATGATTGTACTATATCTTGCTCCCTTGGGTTGCATTTGTTGTACAAACATACAGCTTTTTTAAAGCTATCAGAGTTCCTAGAAATTGCACTAAGCAATTATGTTGCCCATGTCTTTTATTCTGTCTGTCTGCCACCTTCTGTTACCTGTTTTCATGTTTGGCTATCTTGGTCACAGATACTGCAGCTGGTAGTTCTTTAAGAGAAGATAAGGCGGAACCATTTGCTAACAGGTAACAAGGCTCCATGTCTTCGATTGACCTGTTATCAAGCTTTGCAGCAAAGGCTGAGTATCTTTTCTGTTTCCATCAATGCAGAGATGCCATAATAGAAGCCCTTCCAAGTTATGATGATCCATACATCAAAGTGCCAAATGCACTGACCAAAGAATGACATGTGGGTCTGTAAATCAAAGTTGTGATATTGTTAACATTCTATTTCATTATACAATGAGGCATGGTGAATCAACTGAGCTTGCAAAACATCGAACGAGCAATCAGCAAGCCTGAGTTAAGTTTGACATCCTCGGCTAGAACAGTACGACTCAACAATTTGAGCGATGGATCTGCAGTGCCTGCAATAGAAGATCCATCCTTGCGTGCCATCCTGTGTTCGGACCAAATACATGTCATTTTCTTAATGTGCTTTTATTTATGTTTCTGGAATGTGGGGGCTTCTAGCGCCATGCCTCCCAAACGGCGATAGGGTTCATGTGATGCTATCACCCGGTAATTTGTCTTCAATTCGTTAATCCTGTAAGTTTTCTGGGTTAGGCTGAACCTCAGGACTCATCGTGCTTTCTGTTTGAGTTTTCTGCAGGTTTTAGCTATTTCAATTTTGCATTGGCCAGATCATGTTCCCGTACTGTTGGAGTGCAATATCTAGGGTTGTTCATTCTCTCTCTATTTTACACAAATCAGATGATAAAAAGCTGGATAGTGTGACCATAAAAAAATGGTACCAAATGAACGCCGTGTGGAGTCATTGGGATGTCATGCCTTCTTCAAACATCAGTCACGCTTTTTTTTTTGACAATATACATACACACGAAAGTTCGATGGCTGTTGCTCAGATAGAAAACTATCGTGTTGGCCAGAACATGCAGTGTTTTCTTTTTAAACAATTCAGTCAAGTTGCACAAGCCCAAGCCTAAAATTAAAATTAAAATTATTTTTCTTTGGTGCATCTATTGTCAAGGCGTCCAAACACAAATGAGAGAAATACACAAGTGTGGCCAGAAATGTCACACTAATTCAGAAGCCAGGGCCAAAAAGTTAAAGAAGCTGGAAAGTGTGATCATCACAAAAATAGTGCCAGAAATGTCACTCTAATTCAGAAACCAGGGCCAAAAAGTTAAGCCGGAAAGTGTGATCATCACAAAAATAGTGCCAAATGAACACATTTGTGGAATCAAACGGATGCCATGCCTTCTTCAAATTCCCAGTCACGCTTAATTTCTTCAATCCTTGCGGCTTATATATATACATTCATGGATGTCGCTCTTAGATGAAAATTAGCATACTGGCCACAACCTGCTCTGTTTTCAGGTTCCATGTTACAATTAGTTTGTGCATTTGGTGTGTGGGCGTTCAGGCTCAAGTGAGGGATTGGAGAAAAACAATTATAAATGGACGAACGACGTGAATCTACTAGGTTGGTGACACTTGACTTCCGATCCATCCTCTCGCCTTGCAAGGGTACCACTGCTCCACGGATCATGATCCATGGTGGATCAGGAAGCATTATAAGGCAGCTATCTTTGATAACGCATACCCTAGCCTTACCAGCCTTCTCAACAGGGGCGTAGCAAGGCCCAGGGCTGCCAGGGTCATGCCCTGAGGCGTGGGGTTTGGTTTCTTCGTTGACGCTAGTTGTAGTAGCGCATTGTAGCTACAATTGCTGCTGTATATACACTGCTGGCCCGGGGGCGTACGAGGAACCTGGCTACGGCACTGCTGCTCGACGAAGTCACCCATAGGCAAAAAGTGGTGTAAATTTGGAGTGTTGGCACCATCATGGTTTGTACATAAACTTTTATTCTATCAATGGATAAGGCACAGGGGTTTTGCGTGTTCTCGGGAGGAAAAAAGCCCACTAGGGCAGATTCTTGGGTTCGTCAACTTCTTTCGAGGAGCTGTATACACAGTGATGGTATTAGTCAGTTAATGCTTGGAACTGGAGCCCTTGACACGTCCATGTTTCAGTACTACATAAGATTGGAGGGCAAAGTAGCTTCTATACCTATACAAATTGCATAATCAATGGCACCTTTTCCGAAAACCACTCTGTCACGAAGATCTCCTCTATGCTCCGTTCTCAAAGTGCACTATCCATCCGGACTGAACCTAACCTTCAGATAAGCAACAGATATGCTGCTCGAATGCTTGTGCTGATTCATGTGAATAACATACAGGACATTCGTCATGTCATATGGTATAGCAATATCCCTCAATATAATCTCAATACCATAATCTTGCTCCCTCGGGTTGCATTCGTTGTACAAACATACAACTTTTTTTAAAGCTATCAGAGTTCCTAGAAATTCCACTAAGCAATTATGTTGCCCATGTCTTTTATTCTGGCTGTCTGCCACCTTCTGTTAATTGTTTTCATGTTTGACTATCTTGGGTCACAGATACTGCAGCTGATAGTTCTATGAGAGAAGACAAGGCGGAACCATTTTCTAACAGGTAAGAAGGCTTCATGTCTTCGATTGACCTGTTGTAAAGCTTTGCAGCAAAGGCTGAGTATCTTTCCTGTTTCCATCAATGCAGAGATGCCATAATAGAGGCCCTTCCAAGTTACTATGATCCATACAACAAAGTGCCAAATGCGCTGACTAAAGAGTAAAGAATGACATGTGGGGTCTGTAAATCAAAATTATGACATTGTTAACATTCTATTCCATTGTACAACGAGGCACGGTGAAACAATTGAACTTGCAAAGCATTGAGCAAGCAATCAGCAAGCCGAGTTAAGTTTGACATCCTTTCGCCTAGAACGGCACGACTCAACAATTTGAGCGACGGATTTGGAGTGCCTGCAACAGAAGCTCCATCCGGATGTGCCATTTTGCGTTAGGACCAAATACATGTTATTTTCTTAATATGCTTTTATGTTTCTGGAATGTGGGTGGCTTCTAGGGCTATGCATCCCAAACTGCGATCGGGTTCGTGTGATGCTATCAACTGGTAATTTGTCGTTAATTTGTTAATCCTGTAAGTGTTCTGGGTTAGTGTTTATCCAGCTTATAGGACCCGTCTTGCTTTCTGTTTTGATTTTTCTGCAGGTTTTAGCTTTTTAATCCTGTAGTAAAATGTTCTGGGTTAGGTGGAATTAGGGATGCAAGCGGACGTCCCGCATATCCTGCATAAGTAGGGGGATGGTTCAAACTAAGCTAAATCTGGGTGGGGAAGTTATAGCTAATGTGATCTATTTATACTATGAAGCGGGGTGGATCGGGTGCCGCTCTGCATCCCTAGTGCACACAAATCAGACTACAAAGAGCTGGATAGTGGGAACATTAAAAAAATGGTACCAAAGTGTGCAATCAAAGGGATGTCATGCCTTCTTCAAACCATCTGTCATACTTTTTTCGACTATAGACATTCGAAAGTTCGATGGCTGTTGCTCGGATGAAAAAGTATCGTGTTGGCCTGAATTAGTTCTCATTCAAGTTGCACAACCCCAAGCCTAAACTTTATATTTAAACTATTTTTCTTTGGTGCATTTATTGTGTAGGCGTTCAAACTCAAATGTGGGATTGGAGAAAAACGCATGTATGATTAAAGAAGCTGGAAAGCGTGACCGTCACAGAAATAGTGTCAAATGAACGCATTGTGGACTCAAATTGATGCCATTCCTTCTTCAAATCCTTAGTCACGCTTTCTTTCATCCTTGCAGCTTATATATACACACTCATGGCTGTTGCTCTCAGATGGCAAATTATCGTGTGTGGGCAACAACCTGCTCTGTTTTTAGCTTCTATGTTACATTTCGTTTGTGCATTTAGTGTGGGGGTGTTCAGACAAGTGAGGGATTGGAGAAAAACAAACGTGAATGTGTCTTGGTTAGTCAGATAGACGGATACATGCAAGGGTCGGCATAGCCAGAAATGTCATAGGATGCTCGACCAATTTGCAAAGAGTAATCTTACGTATGTTCTCTCCCTGTTTTGCTAGAACAAGTTCAAATAAGTAAAGCCAATAAGAAGGGAACATACATGAATGGTCTTGTTTTTATAGATGTTTTTGAAGGCTAAATGTGAAGGCCGTCTTGCTCATGATCTAGGAGTATTGTGTCACAAGGCCTACAAGTTATGGGTTTGTTTGTTTCATGGAAAATCATGTCAGATTTGTTATAGTTGTAGGTTACATTTTACTTTACTTATCCCTTGTACCTCTTTCTCTACTAGAGAATATTTTTCTTACAGTAATTTCTATATTAGAGAATGTTAATCTCGCACCATACAAAGTGCCGGTGCGCTAGTTGATAGACGCTGGAGAGGAAATGCCCACTATGGCAGGTTGTTGGGTTCGTTAAGTTCTTTTGAGGAGGTGCCTATAATAGATGATCCATACGGATGTGCCATTTTACGTTCGGACCAAATACATGTCATTTTCTTCATATGCTTTTATGTTCTGGAATGTGGGGTGGCCATGCCTCCAAACGGCAATAGGGGTTATGCGATGCTATACCTGGTAAACCGTCTTTAATTTGTTGACCATGCACGTGTTCTGGGTTAGGCTTAACCTCAGGACTTGTCATGTTTTCTGTTTGAGTTTTCCGTGGGTTTTAGATTTTTAATCCTGTAAAATATTCTTGGTTAGCCGGAATTCTATGTTCAAATTTTGCATTGGCTAGATCATGTTCCCGGACTGCTGGAGTACAGTCACTAGGATTGGTTATTCTTTCTCTAGTGCACACAAATCGGATGATAAAAATCTGAATAGTAAAAAAAAAGGGTACCAAATGAACGTGTGTGGAGTCAATGGGATGTCATGCCTTCTTCAAACCATCAGTCACGCCTTTTGCTTGGACGGAAAAGTGTAAGCCTAAAATTTATTTATTTTTCATCATTTTTCTTTGATGCATTTATATTGTGTGGGCGTCCAAACTCAAATGAGGGATTGGAGAAAAATGCACGCATGGCTAGAAATGTCACATTGATTCAGAAACCAAACCAGGACCAAAAGATTTAACGAAGCTAGAGCTGGAAGGCGTGAACATGACAGAAATAGTGTGGGCGTCCAAACTCAAATGAGGGATTGGAGAAAAACGCACGCATGACCAGAAATGTCACATTGATTCAGAAACCAAACCAGGACCAAAAGATTTAACGAAGCTAGAGCTGGAAGGCGTGAACATGACAGAAATAGTGTGGGCGTCCAAACTCAAATGAGGGATTGGAGAAAAACGCACGCATGACCAGAAATGTCACATTGATTCAGAAACCAAACCAGGACCAAAAGATTTAACGAAGCTAGAGCTGGAAGGCGTGAACATGACAAAAATAGTGTGGGCGTCCAAACTCAAATGAGGGATTGGAGAAAAACGCACGCATGGCCAGAAATGTCACATTGATTCAGAAACCAAACCAGGACCAAAAGATTTAACGAAGCTAGAGCTGGAAGGCGTGAACATGACAAAAATAATGTGGGCGTCCAAACTCAAATGAGGGATTGGAGAAAAACGCACGCATGGCCAGAAATGTCACATTGATTCAGAAACCAAACCAGAACCAAAAGATTTAACGAAGCTAGAGCTGGAAGGCATGAACATGATAGAAATAATGCCAAAAAAAAAGTCCTCCATTGCCGGGATTTGAACCCGGGTCGCCTGGGTGAAAGCCAGGTATCCTAACCGGGCTGGACGACAATGGACTGTGTGATGTTACCTTTGTCGTTGATATTTCATACGATCTGTCCTAGGGGTTCCGCAAGGGTACTGCTCCACTGATGATGCTCCATGGTGGATCAGGAAGCATCATAGCGCAGCGATCTTTGAGAATGCACAGCCTGACCTCACTGGCCTGCTACTGCTATCACCCATAGGCGAAAGCAGGGACAGTGGTTCTAAGGCGTTGTGGCGTTGTAAATTTGGGGTGTTGGCCCTATCACGGTTTGTACATAAACTTCCATTTTATCGTTTTACGTTTTTCAAGGGAAAACAGGTTGTTGGGTTCGTCTAAGTTCTTGCTGTAAACGCCCAGAACTGGAGCCCTTGACACTTCCATGTTTCAGTAGATAAGATTTGAGAAATGCAAGTAGGCAGGCACTAGGCAGTAGCTTCTGCAACTATACAAACTGGATAATCAGCGTCATCATTTTGGATAATACTTTCAAGTCTTAGTGTATACACGCGCGGTGATGAAATCAGTCAACTGATGCCTGGAACTGGAGCCCTTGACACTTCCATGTTCAGTACTAGTGTACTACATAAGATTGGACAAATGCAAGCAGGCACTACACAGTAGCTTCTGCACCTATACAAATTGCATAATCAATGGCACCTTCTCCGAAAACCACTCTGTCACCATGATCTCTATAAAGTCCACTACCCATCCACAGTCTGAACCTAACCTCCAGATAAGCAAGAGATATGATGCTCGATAACTGCGCTCACTTCGATATAGAATTGTGTGGCTAATCCCTAATCCTGGAATGTTTCCGCAATTGCAGCAAAAGAAAGTGATGTCAGAAGGAGTAACAGAACACTGAACAATTAATTTGAAGACAGTATCAGTAAAAACCTGCTGGCTCATGAGAATCTCAATGGCAACGTTTGGATCTCCGTCCGCGGCGGCAAGAGCAACTTCAGCCTGAGTCTGCAGCAAGAAACCATTCCATCCGTGAGATGCTTGCGATCCCCTCTACCATAAACAGTTCTGGCCTCTAACATAAATATGGCTTTAGATTGAGTTAGTTTGTCCTCCGATGCTTATTGTAGTAACATCAAGCATGGCCGTCAATATATTTGCTTAAATCATCTAAGTAATCCGGTTTGTTTTACCCATTTTTTACTTCAAATCTACTATGGGTCTCTTGCACACCGACGTGCACTAGCATGACAAACTGCAAAAAGGCTGTGAGTAAATACCCTTTCAAAGCCCATCGCAACCAACTTCTTAAGCTCTTCATCAAATGTATCAGTCTGCAGAGGATAAGTTGTCCAGTAACCATTATTAAACCAATAGCAACAGCCGACGGGAAATCAAAGGGTACATAACACAATACCTGGTCAGCTGTTACTGTTGCATCAGCTCTGACAGCGTTTGCTGCTGTATGCCTGTTACAACGAAGGTCCAAAATTACAAACTAAATAAGTAGTGCCTCTTTTTTCAGGTAAATAGCCCTTGAAAAGCTAGATAACAGCTTATGTAAGCTTATGCCATTTCTTGGAGAGACATTAAGCAAAACCATTTCTCCTTGCTATTACATAACACACTTCCTAAGTAGTAACTATGGCATTTTCTTTCAATACGAGAATGTACCTAATTAAGTGTTATTTTTTTTATCAAAAAAAAGATCATCCTTTAAATGACGACCCCCATGATTATATGCTTGAAGTTTTTTATTAAAAAATTATGCTTGTGATTATATATCCTTCTAAACACTGCTGCTTTTCTGATTTCAATATACAAGTGACGACAACGTAAATGTGTAATACATTGACGAAGTGTCGAGTAGAAAATGCATTACTGTGAATTTGTTAGAAGGTCGCTTGGGGTTGAGTTATCCAACAACCTAGCATGCAAATTTGCATTGGCCTCCCTTGCAGTTGGTTCAGTTCCTGTAGAAGCAAGCGTCCGCCCTCTCCCTGGAAATCTCGGGTCTTCTTGTTCCTATGAGAGAATATTTGGCAAAGTCTTTAAGCTATGCATTACAGGGATAACCCATATTTCAGAGAACCTTGTAAGCTTAGGACAGCATCATCTTGATGGCTGCCAAAATAAGTGCTATCTATATACTTGAACTGAGCTACCATAAAATTGATAGGACATATGAGCTAACATATTTTCAACTAACTGAGTCAAGCAGGACCAGTTTCAACGAGGAACGGTCTAATGTACAATACAATCTACGTATTAGTTTACAGTTCTGTATATAAATTTCGTATACACCATCTTCTATGAATGCATATATTGCACTAGCAACTGTAGCTTTTTGTTCTATCCACTATCTACACAATTGCTTGGAATAGGTTTATTCACACTCAAACAGCCAGGTTACAAAATATTAACAGCAAAACTAACTATTACTAGTCATATACTCTATCTGTGGAATGATTCGATCTCAATAGTCTTTTAGAGCTCATAGAAGCTTCACAAGAAAGCTTCCAGGAAAAGCTCCATGGATCAATAGCCCTGCCTCCATATCACATGGTTATTTTTCCACTAGATCAAGGACAATAACGTAAACCAAGTGCAGCTCTAGAAACTTCCAGTCTATAACAATGTTCAGATTATGTCTTCTTGATGACCTACTACGATTAGGTCATCATTGTAGTAATGTATTGTGCTAAAACTATATGGCTTCGCCAATCTGACCATGAGATCAACAGCAGACATAAGTAGTAAACTGTGTTCTTACTTTTCATACCTGATTAGTAGACGTCTGAACAGTGGATGTCCGCCTACTTGGCATCCATGACGAAATATTTCTCAAGAAATTTGCATTTATCAGAGCGCTGTAAATTCAAGAACTTGATTCATTACTTTCCTGGACAGCAAAACAATAAAAAAGTATGGAAACAATACCTGGGTGGAGTGGACATGTTAGAATGTGTAGGAAGCTGGCCATATGTTGTTCCTCCAGTACAGAGAATAAAGCCAGGACGCCTAACACAAACAGACTGATATCCAACATCTCAGTAAAAACATATCAACAGAAAGAAATGTCTCCCAGAGGAGAATGGAACTATGAAAGACAACATAAGGACAAGTTGATTCATTTGGAAAAGAAAACTTACTAGCATGGACAAGCCTTCGATAGAAGAGTAAAATGATGGTCCAGGCAGCAAGTAGTTGAACAACCCATAAGTGTCTGAGGGAAGTAAAGAAAAGCTCAATAAAGGTGATAAAAATACCTAATCTAGCTCATAAAGACTCAAAAAAGGAAAAGGTCAAATGGGTACAAGGAACAAACATGCAAATCCAGACAAGATGCCAGAGAGGTGCCCCAGTAATGAAACATTACTAGCGAGAAACTGAAACAGTATCAGCAAAATCCATGCATACCTGACAATGCACAAATATAAATATTGCTGTATAATTAAACATAGTAAACTGGATGCAAGAAATTCAACAGGTGCATAGAATGAATACCATTTTGCAGGGACATTGAAGAGACCGAAGACACTGGCAAATGAGAGAGGATGTTACTTCATATGCATTAAATGTCATAAAATAAAATGAAGTAATGGCTTCATTTAAAAATTTGGGTATCTGTGGACTTTCAAGAAGGGGCATTTTCTTTCTGAAAATGGAGAAAGTTTCAATTTAACTTCTCTAGATGCTTGGCTAATGAGTGATGATGCTCTTGCAATATCAGGGAAATATAAAAGCAACAACCAGAAAAAACAAATAAGGATATGTAGAAAATTATAGTAGTTCAAGATATCTAGTGAAAACTGGAAACATATATTGCTTGCATTTGTGCAACCTTTGATCCTGGACCCCTGGGTTAGTGAATAACCCCTCATATGCAGGAATGTTCTTTAGCCACACATTTGAGCCATCTATCCTCCATACAGAAGTCTATGTCTAGCATGCCTAATTGGGTTTAAATACGATTTTGCAATAGATATAACTCTATTATAGCAGAGTGAGTTTTCCTCATTTATTAATTGGATGTAATAAATGAAAATAATTAAACACTATTCAATTATGGCCGTCAATTGACCATATCTATACTAGTCCGAAAGCATTACAAACTTATCATACAGCATGATATCATGTTTCAAGATTTTGACAACAGTTTACAATCTTATATTCAGCATACCAAAAAAAGGGTACGACCTCAACAGACAATTTGAGTAAGCAAACATTTTTAACATTAGGCATATAATCAATTCATGCCGATAAACTGAACCCTCATGCAAATCATAAAAGTAGGTGTAGCATTAACAACCAGAGAAGGGATGCACCTTCGATATTGCACTCCACTCAGGCTTGTCTCAATGACTATCATTGAGAATATAACTCCAGAAAAGCCAATCGAACATTCATCCACAAGATATGAGACATGGTATAAAGGATTATAATCCACCAAGAAGGCGACGATGAGATGGAAAATTGCATTGGTTGTTGCAAGAAGGAACATCAGGAACAAGAGACGGACTGATCCCATAATTCTCTCCAACTCGGTCCCCAAGGGTACAAAGGTCAGCATGTTGAATAGCACATGAAGCAAAGAGCCATGAAACAGAACAGATGTGTAGAACCTGTACACTGAACGAAAATAAGCACCACGTCAGGGTAGACGTACCAAAAGAAAATGAGAACTACAACATAAATTTTATAAGTAGCCTTGAGCTTGTTCAGCATTTGGATCTGTAGAAAGGTGGATATCCCAAGTAGCGTGAGTCTTTTGTCGTTTACTTCAACGATTACGAACATTTCAGCAGGTAGTATTAACCTCTGGAAGAATTGAACAGGTGTTTCATGAATTGATGGCATATTGGCATGTGTAAATAGAACTTCTTGTGTTATATGCATGAATGGAACTTGGATGTGCACCATTAAAACAATCACTGCGAATGAAAGGTTTAAGCCAGGTGACCTTTAACAGAACCTATATGCTCAGCGTAAATGATAGATTTCCTCTTTCCACAAAAGAACTATTCCAGCATTGTCGGAGAAACTTGTATTTATGTTCCGTGAAAAGGAAGGTGAATTAAACAGACCTTGCAAATGTGAGGCCACTGCAGAAGGCAAGAAGCATATCTCGGCGTAGGAGTCATATCCAACCAACAGGCACACCAGATATATCGCCGCACATATTATGGTAAGGCCAGAAGTAATGAATGGGGTGCTGCCCCACCACTGGTTCAGCCTAGTTGAAACCCCAGCCTGCATCCACGAAAACATATAGATGTAATTAAGAAGAATAAAACGCCAAAATTTTGCCACATTTCCTGCTGTGGTATCCTCCACTCCAGTAAACGCACTGCATAAACACCGCTCTAAGAGCCATCACAGCAATCCCCTACAAACCTAACAGCGAAGCAGCAGACTTATCAAAATCAAACCAGGGGAACCAAGCCCACTGCCCGGAAATAAAACCCATTCATAATCTGGCTCGAAACTTGCAGGCCTCCTCTTTCTAGCTTAATTCAAGCAATCAGTGCCCCCCGGGGGGAACCCCCGCACAAGCCAGGATCGATTTCCTATCGATAGGAACTATGGCTTCCCACGAAACCTTCGGAGCGCTTCTCCGCGGAACCCCTGGGATTTAGCTCGTGGCAGGAGGAACCCCGCGGCGATTTGGGGCTAGCTTCTGTCAGATCCGAAGGCGCCCGCGGAAATTCACCCGGAAATCGAAACTGGGGACAGGAACCCGCACCTCCGTGATGATGTTGGGGCGCATCTCGGGCGCGCCTCCGGTGCTGGTGGCTCCGCCGGGCTGGGATCGAGAGCTGGAGGTTGGGGTGTCTGTGGAGGGGTGTGCGGACTAGCGAGATCTCGAGGGTTTTGGGGGCGCCGGCCGCGACCTCGGGGAAGAAGAAATGTGCCGTTGCTGTAAAAGATGAGCATTACTTGGGCTCGAAGGGGCCTGAACAGGTCCCAGGGTCCACGCGGGGATGATTTATGGAAAAACAAAATTAACCATGAAATTAGAAAATATGTACAACCTGTCAAAGAAAATAGCCAAAAAAAACCTGTCAAAGCAAAACCTAACTGAATACTCCCTCCGTCCCAAAATAAGTGTCGCTAATTTAGTAAAGTATTTGCATTGTTGATAGAATTAGAATACTTAACTGATGCGGAGCATCCCAAGATCATCCCCATGGACGCACCCACACCTCCAACGACACCACTTGGACCAATGACACGAGTCCGAGCCAAAGCTATCGAAGATAAGGTGAACTCACTCCTCTCCGAACTTCCACTTTCTATGCATGAGACATGGCTACTACCTAAGTCCGAGGTGTTGTGCATGATTAGGTACCAAGAGGGTCCCCCCGAAGATGTGCATGAAGATGTACAAGTCCCCAAGTCCACGGAAGAGGAGAACCAACGGAAGGGGCCAAGAGCGTCTCCCAGGCCCCGGACATCCGGCCAAGGCCCCGGAAGTCCACCCCCTGGAGCGTCTTCCACTACAGTAGCCCAGCCACAGAAGGCTACAGGCCCCGGACATCCGGCCCCAGCAGCCTGGACATCCGGCCTCTCCCGAGCCCCCGGACATCCGGCCACCGGCCCGGAAATCCGGCCCCTCCGAACCTGAGAGCAACAAATGCCACCGCTCCAGCCCGGACATCCGGCGTCGCGTGAAAGCCCGGACATCCGGCCCGACCAGCCCGGACATCCGGCTTCCCCTGTCTGCGCACAGCGAAGGGCCGAGGCCCGTGTATCCCTTCTCCCCCCTAGACTATATATACTCCACCCCGTACAACTTTCTAGGGTTAGCAAAGGATTAGCTCATATTTTGTGTGAGAGCTTTGCTCATCCACTTGGTTACCTTCTCCTCGGAGATTCGAGCCTCCACCGGAGAAGATCCCCCAAGCGGATTCAAGACCCCTCTTTAGGGAAGAACATCAAGACCTCCTCACGGAGAAGAACCAGTTACCCTTTTGTATCGTCCCTAGTTGATCATGGATCGTGTATCTTACTTTATGTACTCGAGGATCTAGCCCATGTGTGACTTATTCTTGTTAGTTTGAGTGTTCCTCTCGTGTTTCCCCTTGTGATTTTCCTCGTTCCCCTCTTTGTGTTCCTCGTGTTTTTCGCGGGATCCGCTCATTTCGTGAAAGATCGGGCGATTAGGGTTCTACCCTACATCATCTTGGTATATAGAGCTAGGTTGATCACGATTTCGGAGCCTCCCCGTTGTGTTTCTAGCCTTGTTTTGTTGTTTTTCGTCCTAATTCAAAAAATCCTCATCAAAAATAGCCCTAATTTTTTTTGTGATTTGTTGGTGTGTTGAGATTTTGTTGGTTTGGATCCGTGGATTTGCTTTGTTTTGAGTGGATCTAACTTTCCATCCTTTTTCCCCCAATTTCCATCCACAAATTCCTCCGAATTTCGCCCGGATTTAACCTCTCCTCGCGGTGTTCATCCTGTTCGTCCCCGGATCTAGAGCCCGGACATCCGGCCCGTCCAGCCCGGACATCCGGCCCCCGGACATTCGGCCTTCCACCCGGACATCCGACCCCTGGCAGCAACATCTCCATCCACCGCCCCGTTTTCCGCCCAATTTCCACCAAATTTTGTTCCGGTGCCCACCATATACCATATATACTTCTGCATACCTCCACCACTTCCGCATAAACCAACCATTTTTGGACCGTTTCGCTCTCCGACACAATTGCTACTTCGAGGTTTGAGAATTTGAGTTGCGGTACCGTATCCTTTTGTGTTTCGGCTATCTAGGTACGGTTCGACATCGACATCACCGTCGCTCATCTTCTCCACGGACGTGTCCTACATCATCACCGCCGTCCTACAACGTCATCAATAACGACCACCTCGACTACATCTTGGTATTCGTGCCACCATTTTGACACCATACCGGAAGCAAGACCGGTAACCTCATCTTGGTATTGGACATATCACTCTTGCCATTACATTGATAGCCATCATAGCCTTACTCCTTTGTGTTGCTTACCCATCGAGACTAGCCATCGAGTATTGCCGGCAACGAGACTTGTGCACATTAGTGATCATACTTCCCATAGCATACATACATCCTTGTTGCATATATTGGTATCATCTCTTGTGTCACAAAGTTGTCATCGCATACTCATTTGCTATCTTGGTTCGTCAAGCATTGCATGAGAAAAGAGCTCAAACATCAAAGAGCCAAACAAGCTTTTAAGCAAAGAGAAAAGATAAGAAAAGAGCTTTTAAGCAAGAACCATAGCATCTTACAACATTAAGATTGTCATACTCGATCATCTTGGATCATATCATAGCAACACCTTTCATACAAAATATTTGGGATAGAAGTCGTTGCATTTTTGCTAAGTAGGTTGTGCACAAGTCCTTGTATCCGCCTATTGTGTAATCGTGCTAGCGTCTCTCTAGTGTTGTGCAACAAGAGCATTTTTGTGGATTCCACATTTTGGCTCACCCTTGGTTGCTCAACCCCACTTATCTTTTTGCGCGTGTGTTTCCGTGAACCTTATATGCTTGGTCTACTTGTTACATTGCATCTTGCGAATCTTTTCCAACATTATTGAAGCTCACTTACAATTGCATCAAATTTTTGTGCCACCATCCTAACCAAACTCCACCAAAAGCTTTTACTTGTGTAGGTGTGAGAAACCGACAAGAACTAGTACCAATTGTGCTATTTCCTTGTCCTACATTGGAGTGATCCTCAATCCACTTTCAACTCCGGTCAAGGTACATTGGTACTCGTTCTTCTCTTTCTACCACTCACATTTGTCTTGGAATGATGGATAGGCCAAGTACTTCTACCAACCCACTCTTCATGGAGCAAGACGACGACATGAACTCCTTCGTCACCAAGAGTCACCTCTTTGGTGCACAACGTGCTTTGCATCAAGAGCAGCAAGCTATGAGTGAACGCATCGACAACCTTGCCGCCGGCTTGCGACTTTCCGAGCAACGTACAAGGGACTACTTCGACCACAAGATCGACGATCACAAGCAAGAGAATGACGCAAGGATGGACGAAATTCGTGCTTTGTTGCTCAACCGTTCGCCTTCCACTTCAAGAAGGAGCCGTTCAAGCCGCCACTCCGACTTCACCCTCTCCAGCTCAAGTACACCGACATCGAACACTCTTCGCCGGGCCACGCGCACCGATCGTCAAGCAAGCCTCAATCCGCTACGTGACACCGACTCTCAAGAGCGCCGACAACGTCAAACTCAAGAGGCCTTTGCGCTAGCCCGAGAACGACAACGACAACGCCAACATGAAGAGGAAGAGCGAGCGCGTCTACACCAAAATGCTCAAGATGCCGAGGCACAATGTCAAGAACAACAACTCTGTGACGCTCAAGCACTTGCGGCGCAACAAGCTCTACGCGATTCGAGTCGAGCCGTTGCCGACCGAAGCCGACAAGCCCGTGAACAAGAGGAAGCACTTCGCGAAGAAATTCAAGAACGAAGATTTCAAGCTCGCGTGCATCGTCAAGTTCCTCCTCGAGCTCGACAAGCTCCTCCACAAGCTCGCCAAGAACAACAAGTCAATCAAGAGCATGGAGACAATGGAGATCCTCCACAACAAGAACAACATGACGATAACAACCCTCCGCGCCAAGAGCACCACGAGTTGCACAATCATAAACAACATGGGCGTCATCATCCCCAACCCCAACACAATGAAGGGCAACGTTATGGCAAACTCAATTTCACCATGCCCAAGTTCAACGGAAGCAACGATCCCGAAGAGTACCTTTCATGGGCATTGAAGGTTGACAAGATCTTCCGTTTGCACAATTATGAAGAAGAGAAGAAGATCACGATGGCATCCCTTGAGTTCCAAGACTATGTCCTCATTTGGTTGGAACAAATCATAGAGCGCGCGAGAGGCAAGAGGTAAACAACCCATCACTACTTGGGCGCAAATGAAGGATGTCATGAGAGCACGCTTCGTACCTACCTACTACAACCGCGACCTCTTCAAGAAACTCCAACAACTCAAGCAAGGAACAAAGAGCGTTGAAGAATATTACAAGGAGATGGAGATTGCAATGATAAGAGCCAATGTCACGGAAGATGATGAGCAAACAATGACATGTTTCTTGAATGGACTCAATCGTCCCATCAAGAAGATCGCCGACTTCCAACCATACTCCAATCTCATCGAGCTAGTGCACCAAGCTACCAAAGCGGAACGCCAAGTGCAAGATGATTTCAAGTATGCCAAGTTCTCATCCAAGTCCTACGGCTTCTCCAACAACCAAGCTTCAACGACTCCAACACCGACTACAAAGCCTTCTACTTCCAACATCGACAAGTCAACTTCCAAGAAAGCTTCGTCAACTACAAGCCATCCTCCTATGAGCAACTTCAAGCCGAGAGCTTCATCATCATCAACCCCAACCGATGAGACCGTCAAGACGAGTTCCTTCAAGTGTTTCACTTGCGGTGGCCGAGGCCACAAGTCCTACGAGTGCACCAACAAGCGAACCATGGTCTTCAACGACGATGGCACTTATGACTCCATGAGTGAAGGCGAAATGGAAGCCCTTGAGCAAGTCGCCATGCACCGCCAAGTGAACAATGAAGAAGAACAAGTATTTTGCGATGAAGACTCAAGCCCCACACTTGTTGTCTCCAAAGTCTTGACTCTCCAACATCACCAAGAAGAAGACCAACGATGCCACATATTCCACACCAAGGCCGGCATCAATGGACGATCCGTCAAGGTCATCATCGATGGAGGGAGTTGTCATAATCTCGCAAGTGAAGAACTTTGCTCCAAGCTCCAATTGCCCAAGATGAAGCATCCATATCCATACAAAGTGCAATGGCTTAGTGACTCCGGCATCATCCAAGTCGAGCACCGAGTACAAGTCTCCTTCAAAATCGGCGCCTATGAAGACACCTTGTAGTGCGACGTCGTTCCAATGACCGTTTGTCATCTTCTCCTTGGACGGCCATGGCAATTCGATAGAGGAGTCTTCCACAACGGCCAAACGAACCACTACATCTTCAAGATGAAGGGCAAGGAGTACGTCCTCCGTCCAATGTCGCCAAGTCAAGTGATCACCGACAAGCAAGCCACCCATCACGGAGATCATAGTGAGAGAGCGAGCCACCAAAAAGAGAGTGAGCGCCACAAGCCAAAATCGAGTGCCTCCACGATGAGCTAAAACAAGAACCTAGTTCTATTTGCCACCAAACGAGAGATAAGAGAAGTGTGTGAGAACCCATCTAGTGTCCTACACTACGTCCTCGTGTGCAAGGACAATGCACCACAAACTAACACATCTCACACTCTTCCTCTAGTGTTATCTTCTCTTTTGCAGGAATTTCAAGTTGTGTTCCCCGATGAGCTACCTCTGGGTCTACCTCATCTACGAGGCATTAAGCACCGAATCGACCTCATCCCCGGAGCACCTCTTCCGAACAAAGCTCCATACCGTGTCAACCCCGACGAAACAAAAGAAATACAAAGGCAAGTAAAGCATCTCATAGACCATGGACATGTGCGTGAAAGTTTGAGCCCTTGTGCCGTTCCGGTCATTCTTGTGCCAAAACGTGATGGTAGTTTTCGCTTGTGCTCCGATTGTAGACCTATCAATGCTATCACCGTTCGCTATAGGTATCCCATTCCACACCTAGATGATATGCTTGATGAGCTTAGCGGTGCCACTATATTTTCCAACATTGATCTTAAGAGTGGTTACTATCAAATCCGCATACAAGAGGGTGATGAATGGAAAACCGCCTTCAAAACCAAGTTTGGTTTGTATGAGTGGTTAGTCATGCCTATGGGTCTTTCGGAAGCACCGGGCACTTTTATGCGCCTTATGAATCATGTCTTTCGCCCTTACATTGGTATATTTGTTATGGTCTACTTTGATGACATACTTCTGTTTAGCAAAACTATCAAAGAGCATGTCACCCATGTCCGCACCATTTTGCAAACTCTTAGAAAAGAGCGCCTCTATGCTAATATGGAGAAATGCCTTTTTGGTGTTGATAAGCTCGTTTTCTTGGGTTTCGTTGTTTCTTCTAAGGGTGTTCATGTTAATGAGTCCAAGATCAATGCTATTAAGACTTGGCCGCAACCAACCAACTTGCATCAAGTGCGTAGTTTTCTTGGCCTTGTGGGTTTCTATCGTCGCTTTGTGAAGGATTTTAGCACCATTTCTTCGCCTTTGCATGCTTTGAGCAAGAAGAATGCGCCTTTTGTTTGGGGACCATCCCAAGATACCGCATTCAATGAGCTTAAGAATTTGCTTACTCATGCTCCCATGCTTGCTTTACCCAACTTCGACAAACCTTTTGAAATTCATTGCGATGCTAGTGGTAATGGCATAGGAGGTGTGTTAACGCAAGAGAAGCGCCCCATAGCTTACTTTAGTGAGAAACTTTCTGGAGCACAACTCAATTATCCCATCTATGACAAAGAGCTATATGTTTTAGTCCGTGTTTTGCATGAATGGGAACATTACCTTCGTCCCCATGAGTTTATCATTCATACCGATCATGAGACTCTCAAGTATCTTAAGGGACAAACAAAGTTGAACAAGCATCATGCTAAATGGAGTGAATTTATTGAGTCTTTTCCCTATGTCATAAAGTACATCAAGGGAAAATAAAACATTGTAGCGGATGCTCTTTCCCGCATATGCATGCTTGTCACGCAGCTTGAGTTAGATGTCATTGGCTTCGAGCATATCAAAGACTTGTATGAGCATGATGCAACTTTTGCTACTCCTTATGCCAAGTGTTTGTCGAATACATCTTGGGAACGCTATTACATTAAAGACGGATATCTTATGAGAGCTAACAAACTTTGCATTCTCGAGTCCTCTCTTCGTTTGTTGCTTTTACAGGAATATCATGGAGGAGGCTTAATGGGACACTTCGGATGCGACAAGACGTTCGCCACGCTCTCGAAGAACTACTTTTGGCCAAAGATGTTTCGGGACGTCAATCGTTTCACCAACCGATGTTCTACATGTCGCAAAGCTAAGTCCAAAGCTCAATATCATGGCCTCTATATGCCTTTACCAATTCCATACCAACCATGGGAAGACATTAGCATGGACTTTGTACTTGGTTTGCCTAGGACTCTAAATGGGAAAGATTCCATATTTGTCGTTGTGGACCGTTTCTCAAAAAATGGCACATTTTATTCCTTGCAACAAGACAGACGATGCTTCACATGTTGCTAATCTCTTTTGTAGGGAAATATTGCGTCTCCATGGTGTGCCAAATACTATCGTCTCGGACCGCGACGTCAAGTTCCTTAGCTACTTTTGGAAGATCCAATGCGCCAATCTCGGAATCAAGCTACTCTTCTCCATGGCGTACCATCCTCAAACCGACGGCCAAACGGAGGTGACAATGTTGGAAATATGCCCTAGAGGCAATAATAAAATGATTATTATATTTCCTAGTTCATGATAATTGTCTATTATTCATGCTATAATTGTATTATCCAGAAATCGTAATACATGTGTGAATACATAGACCACAATGTGTCCTTAGTGAGCCTCTAGTTGACTAGCTCGTTGATCAACAGATAGTCATGGTTTCCTGGCTATGGACATGGGGATGTCATTGATAACGGGATCACATCATTAGGAGAATGATGTGATGGACAAGACCCAATCCTAAGCTTAGCTCAAAGATCATGTAGTTCGTTTGCTATAGCTTTTCTGAATGTCAAGAATCATTTCCTTAGACCATGAGATTGTGCAACTCCCGGATACCGTAGGAGTACCTTGGGTGTGCCAAATGTCACAACGTAACTGGGTGACTATAAAGGTACATTACAGGTATCTCCAAAAGTGTCTGTTGGGTTGGCACGAATCGAGACTGGGATTTGTCACTCCGTATGACGGAGAGGTATCTCTGGGCCCACTCGGTAATGCATCATCATAATGAGCTCAATGTGATCAAGTGGTTGATCGCGGGATCATGCATTACGGTACGAGTAAAGTGACTTTTTGCCGGTAACGAGACTGAACAAGGTATTGGGATACCGACGATCGAGTCTCGGACAAGTAACGTACCGATTGACAAAGGGAATTGTATACGGGATTGATTAAGTCCTCGACATCGTGGTTCATCTGATGAGATCATCGAGGAGCATGTGGGAGCCAACGTGGGTATCCAGATACCGCTATTGGTTATTGACCGGAGAGGCGTCTCGGTCATGTCTGCGTGTCTCCCGAACCCGTAGGGTCTACACACTTAAGGTTCGGTGACGCTAGGGTTGTAGATATATTACTATGCAGTAACCCGAAAGTTGTTCGGAGTCCCGGATGAGATCCCGGACGTCACAAGGAGTTCCGAAATGGTCCGGAGGTAAAGATTTATATATAGGAAGTCCAGTTTCAGCCAGCGGGAAGGTTTCGGGGGTTACCGGTATTGTACCGGGACCACCAGAAGGGTCCCGGGGGTCCACCGGATGGGGCCACCTATCCCAGATGGCCCCATGGGCTGAAGTGGTGTCGGAACCAGCCCCTGATGGGCTGGTGCACCCACCCAAGGGCCCAAGGCGCCTAGGGTTGGAAACCCTAGGGGGCCGTTGCCCCCCGAGGGGGCATGCGCCCCCCTGGTTGGAAACCCTAAGGGGGCCGTTGCCCCCAGGGGCCGCCACCCCCCTTTAGATGGGATCTCCAAGGGGGCATGCGCCCCTCCCCTATCCCCTATATATAGTGGAAGGGAGGGAGGGCAGTTGCACCTTGCTCTTGGCGCCTCCCTCTCCCTCTATAACACCTCTCCTCCCCGCTTGTGCTTGGCGAAGCCCTGCCGGGATCCTGCTGCATCCACCACCACGCCGTCGTGCT
Organism: Triticum urartu; assembly: GCF_003073215.2. Lineage (NCBI taxonomy): Eukaryota > Viridiplantae > Streptophyta > Magnoliopsida > Poales > Poaceae > Triticum > Triticum urartu. The sequence goes on along the minus strand of NC_053026.1, from coordinate 536,052,399 downwards.
GCTGGATCTTCATCAACCTCTCCTTCCCCCTTGCTGGATCAAGAAGGAGGAGACGTCTTCCCAACCGTACGTGTGTTGAAAGCGGAGGTGCTGTCCGTTCGGCACTTGGTCATCGGTGATTTGGATCACGGCGAGTACGACTCCATCATCCCCGTTCACTTGAACGCTTCCGCTCGCGATCTACAAGGGTATGTAGATGCACTCCTATTCCCCTCGTTGCTAGAATACTCCATAGATTGATCTTGGTGATGCGTAGAATTTTTTTAATTTCTGCTACGATCCCCAACAGTGGCATCATGAGCTAGGTCTATGCGTAGTTACTATGCACGAGTAGAACACAAAGTAGTTGTGGGCGTTGATATTGTCAATTTTCTTATCGTTAATAGTCTTATCTTGATTCGGCGGCATCGTGGGATGAAGCGGCCCGGACCAACCTTACACGTACGCTTACGTGAGACCGGTTCCACCGACTGACATGCACTAGTTGCATAAGGTGGCTGGCGGGTGTCTGTCTCTCCCACTTTAGTCGGATCGGATTCGATGAACAGGGTCCTTATGAAGGGTAAATAGAAATTGGCAATTCACGTTGTGGTTTTGGTGTAGGTAAGAAACGTTCTTGCTAGAAACCTATAGCAGCCACGTAAAAACTTGCAACAACAATTAGAGGACGTCTAACTTGTTTTTGCAGCAAGTGTTTTGTGATGTGATATGGCCAAAGGATGTGATGAATGATATATGTGATGTATGAGATGATCATGTTCTTGTAATAGGAATCACGACTTGCATGTCGATGAGTATGACAACCGGCAGGAGCCATAGGAGTTGTCTTTATTTATTTATGACCTGCGTGTCAACATAAACGTCATGTAATTACTTTACTTTATTGCTAAAGCGTTAGCCATAGTAGTAGAAGTAATAGTTGACGTGACAACTTCAAGAAGACACGATGATGGAGATCATGGTGTCATGCCGGTGACAACGATAATCATGAAGCCCCGAAGATGGAGATTAAAGGAGCAAATGATATTGGCCATATCATGTCACTATTTGATTGCATGTGATGTTTATCATGTTTTACATCTTATTTGCTTAGAACGACGGTAGCTTAAATAAGATGATCCCTCATAAAATTTCAAGAAAGTGTTCCCCCTAACTGTGCACCGTTGTGAAGGTTCGTTGTTTCGAAGCACCACGTGATGATCGGGTGTGATAGATTCTAACGTTCGAATACAACGGGTGTAAGACAGATTTACACACGCAATACACTTAGGTTGACTTGACGAGCCTAGCATGTACAGACATGGCCTCGGAACACAGAAGACCGAAAAGGTCGACCATGAGTCGTATAGAAGATACGATCAACATGAAGATGTTCACCGATGTTGACTAGTCCGTCTCACGTGATGATCGGACACGGCCTAGTTAACTCGGATCATGTTATACTTAGATGACTGGAGGGATGTCTATCTGAGTGGGAGTTCATTGAATAATTTGATTAGATGAACTTATTTATCATGAACTTAGTCTAAAATCTTTATAATATGTCTTGTAGATCAAATGGCCAACGTTGTCCTCAACTTCAACGCGTTCCTAGAGAAAACCATGCTGAAAGACGATGGCAGCAACTATACGGACTGGGTCCGGAACCTGAGGATCATCCTCATAGCTGCCAAGAAAGATTATGTCCTAGAAGCACCGCTAGGTGACGCACCCGTCCCACAGAACCAAGACGTTATGAACGCTTGGCAGACACGTGCTGATGATTACTCCCTCGTTCAGTGCGGCATGCTTTACAGCTTAGAACCGGGGCTCCAAAAGTGTTTTGAGAGACACGGAGCATATGAGATGTTCGAAGAGCTGAAAATGTTTTTTCAAGCTCATGCCCGGGTCGAGAGATATGAAGTCTCCGACAAGTTCTTCATCTGTAAGATGGAGGAAAATAGTTCTGTCAGTGAGCACATACTCAAAATGTCTGGGTTGCATAACCGCTTGACTCAACTGGGAGTTAATCTCCCGGATGACGCGGTCATTGACAGAATCCTTCAGTCGCTTCCACCGAGCTACAAGAGCTTTGTGATGAACTTCAATATGCAGGGGATGGAAAAGACCATTCCTGAAGTATTTGCAATGCTGAAATCAGCAGAGGTAGAAGTCAAAAAGGAACATCAAGTGTTGATGGTGAATAAAACCACTAAGTTCAAGAAAGGCAAGGGTAAGAAGAACTTCAAGAAGGACGGCAAGGGAGTTGCCGCGCCCAGTAAGCAAGCTGCCGGGAAGAAGCCAAAGAATGGACCCAAGCTCGAGACTGAGTGTTTTTATTGCAAGGGAAGTGGTCACTGGAAGCGGAACTGCCCAAAATACTTAGCGGACAAGAAGGCCGGCATCACGAAAGGTATATGTGATATACATGTAATTGATGTGTACCTTACCAGTACTCGTAGTAGCTCCTGGGTATTTGATACCGGTGCGGTTGCTCACATTTGTAACTCAAAGCAGGAGCTGTGGAATAAACGGAGACTGGCGAAGGACGAGGTGACGATGCGCGTCGGGAATGGTTCCAAGGTCGATGTGATCGCCGTCGGCACGCTACCTCTACATTTACCTATGGGATTAGTTTTAAACCTCAATAATTGTTATTTAGTACCAGCTTTGAGCATGAACATTGTATCAGGATCTCGTTTAATATGAGATGGCTACTCATTTAAATCCGAGAATAATGGTTGTTCTATTTATATGAGAGATATGTTTTATGGTCATGCTCCGATGGTGAATGGTTTATTCTTAATGAATCTCGAGCGTAATGCTACACATATTCATAGTGTGAATACCAAAATATGTAAGGTTGATAATGATAGTCCCACATACTTCTGGCACTGCCGCCTTGGTCACATAGGTGTCAAACGCATGAAGAAGCTCCATGCAGATGGACTTTTAGAGTCTCTTGATTACGAATCATTTGACACGTGCGAACCATGCCTCATGGGTAAGATGACCAAGACTCCGTTCTCAGGAACAATGGATCGAGCAACCAACTTATTGGAAATCATACATACTGATGTGTGCGGTCCAATGAGTGTTGAGGCTCGCGGTGGCTATCGTTATGTTCTCACTCTCACTGATGACTTGAGTAGATATGGGTATGTCTACTTAATGAAACACAAGTCTGAGACCTTCGAAAAGTTCAAGGAATTTCAGAGTGAGGTTGAGAATCAATGTGACAGAAAAATAAAGTTCTTACGATCAGATCGTGGGGGAGAATATTTAAGTCACGAATTTGGCACACACTTAAGGAAATGTGGAATCGTTTCACAACTCACGCCGCCTGGAACACCTCAGCGTAACGGTGTGTCCGAACATCGTAATCGCACTCTATTGGATATGGTGCGATCTATGATGTCTCTTACCGATCTACCGCTCTCATTTTGGGGCTATGCTTTAGAGACTGCCGCATTCACTTTAAATAGGGCTCCGTCGAAATCCGTTGAGACGACACCGTATGAATTATGGTTTGGGAAGAAACCTAAGCTGCCGTTTCTAAAAGTTTGGGGATGCGATGCTTATGTCAAGAAACTTCAACCTGAAAAGCTCGAACCCAAGTCGGAAAAATGCGTCTTCATAGGATACCCTAAGGAAACCATTGGGTATACCTTCTACCTCAGATCCGAAGGCAAGATCTTTGTTGCCAAGAATGGATCCTTTCTAGAGAAGGAGTTTCTCTCAAAAGAAGTAAGTGGGAGGAAAGTAGAGCTTGATGAAGTAATGCCTCTTGAAGCAGAGAGTAGCGTAGCTCAGGAAAATGTTCCTGTGGTGCCTGCACCGATTAGAGAGGAAGTTAATGATGACGATCAAGATAGTTCGGATCAAGCTCCTACTGAACTTCGTAGGTCCACAAGGACACGTTCCTCACCAGAGTGGTACGGCAACCCTGTCTTGGAAATCATGTTGTTAGACAACGGTGAACCTTCGAACTATGAAGAAGCGATGGCGGGCCCAGATTTCGACAAATGGCTAGAAGCCATGAAATCCGAGATAGAATCCATGTATGAAAACAAAGTATGGACTTTGACTGACTTGCCCGAAGATCGGAGAGCCATAGAAAATAAATGGATCTTTAAGAAGAAGACATTCGCGGATGGTAATGTGACCATCTATAAGGCTTGACTTGTCGCTAAGGGTTATCGACAAGTTCAAGGGGTTGACTACGATGAGACTTTCTCACCCGTAGTGAAGCTGAAGTCCGTCTGAATCATGTTAGCAATTGCCGCATTCTATGATCATGAGATATGGCAAATGGACGTCAAAACGGCATTCCTTAACGGCTTTCTTAAGGAAGAATTGTATATGATGCAGCCGGAAGGTTTTGTCGATCCTAAGAATGCTAACAAGGTGTGCAAGCTCCAACGCTCAATCTATGGGCTGGTGCAAGCATCTCGGAGTTGGAACATTCGCTTTGATGAGATGATCAAAGCGTTTGGGTTTATGCAGACTTATGGAGAAGCATGCGTTTACAAGAAAGTGAGTGGGAGCTCTGTAGCATTTCTCATATTATATGTGGATGACATATTGTTGATGGGAAATGATATATAATTCTTGGAAAGCATAAAGGCCTATTTGAACAAGTGTTTTTCAATGAAGGACCTTGGAGAAGCTGCTTATATATTAGGCATCAAGATCTATAGAGATAGATCGAGACGCCTCATCGGTCTTTCACAAAGTACGTACCTTGACAAGATATTGAAGAAGTTCAATATGGATCAGTCCAAGAAGGGGTTCTTGCCTGTATTGCAAGGTGTGCGATTGAGCACGGCTCAATGCCCGACCACGGCAGAAGATACAGAAGGGATGAGTGTCATCCCCTATGCCTTAGCCATAGGGTCTATTATGTATGCCATGCTGTGTACCAGACCTGATGTAAACCTTGCCGTAAGTTTGGTAGGTATGTACCAAAGTAATCCCCGCAAGGAACACTGGACAGCGGTCAAAAACATCCTGAAGTACCTGAAAAGGACCAAGGATATGTTTCTCGTTTATGGAGGTGGCGAAGAGCTCGTCGTAAAGGGTTACGTCGACGCTATCTTCGACACAGATCTGGATGACTCTAAGTCACAAACCGGATACGTGTATATTTTGAATGGTGGGGCAGTAAGCTGGTGCAGTTGCAAGCAAAGCGTCGTGGCGGGATCTACATGTGAAGCAGAATACATGGCAGCCTCGAAGGCAGCACAAGAAGCAATCTGGGTGAAGGAGTTCATCACCGACCTAGGAGTCATACCCAATGCGTCGGGGCCGATGACTCTCTTCTGTGACAACACTGGAGCTATTGCCCTTGCCAAGGAGCCCAGGTTTCACAGGAAGACCAGGCATATCAAGCGTCGCTTCAACTCCATTCGTGAAAGTGTTCAAAATGGAGACATAGAAATTTGTAAAGTACATACGGACCTGAATGTAGCAGATCCGTTGACTAAACCTCTCCCTAGAGCAAAACATGATCAACACCAGAATTCCATGGGTGTTCGATTCATCACAATGTAACTAGATGATTGACTCTAGTGCAAGTGGGAGACTGTTGGAAATATGCCCTAGAGGCAATAATAAAATGATTATTATATTTCCTTGTTCATGATAATTGTCTATTATTCATGCTGTAGTTGTATTATTCGGAAATTGTAATACATGTGTGAATACATAGACCACAATGTGTCCCTAGTGAGCCTCTAGTTGACTAGCTCGTTGATCAACAGATAGTCATGGTTTCCTGGCTATGGACATGGGGATGTCATTGATAACGGGATCACATCATTAGGAGAATGATGTGATGGACAAGACCCAATCCTAAGCTTAGCTCAAAGATCGTGTAGTTCGTTTGCTGTAGCTTCTCTGAATGTCAAGTATCATTTCCTTAGACCATGAGATTGTGCAACTCCCGGATACCGTAGGAGTACCTTGGGTGTGCCAAATGTCACAACGTAACTGGGTGACTATAAAGGTACATTATAGGTATCTCCGAAAGTGTCTGTTGGGTTGGCACAAATCGAGACTGGGATTTGTCACTCCGTATGACGGAGAGGTATCTCTGGGCCCACTCGGTAATGCATCATCATAATGAGCTCAATGTGATCAAGTGGTTGATCGCGGGATCATGCATTATGGTACGAGTAAAGTGACTTGCCGGTAACGAGACTGAACAAGGTATTGGGATACCGACGATCGAGTCTCGGACAAGTAACGTACCGATTGACAAAGGGAATTGTATATGGGATTGATTAAGTCCTCGACATCGTGGTTCATCCGATGAGATCATCGAGGAGCATGTGGGAGCCAACATGGGTATCCAGATACCGCTGTTGGTTATTGACCGGAGAGGCGTCTCGGTCATGTCTGCATGTCTCCCGAACCCGTAGGGTCTACACACTTAAGGTTCGGTGACGCTAGGGTTGTAGAGATATTAGTATGCAGTAACCCAAAAGTTGTTCGGAGTCCCGGATGAGATCCCGGACGTCACAAGGAGTTCCAGAATGGTTCGGAGGTAAAGATTTATATATAGGAAGTCCAGTTTCGGCCAGCGGGAAGGTTTCGGGGGTTACCGGTATTGTACCGGGACCACCGGAAGGGTCCCGGGGGTCCACCGGATGGGGCCACCTATCCCGGAGGGCCCCATGGGCTGAAGTGGTGTGGGAACCAGCCCCTGATGGGCTGGTGCGCCCCACCCAAGGGCCCAAGGCGCCTAGGGTTGGAAACCCTAGGGGGCCGTTGCCCCCTGAGGGGGCATGCGCCCCCTGGTTGGAAACCCTAAGGGGGCCGCCGCCCCCCCTTTTAGATGGGATCTCCAAGGGGGCATGCGCCCCCCTAGCCCCTATATATAGTGGAAGGGAGGGAGGGCAGCTGCACCTTGCTCTTGGCGCCTCCCTCTCCCTCTGTAACACCTCTCCTCCCCGCTTGTGCTTGGCGAAGCCCTGCCGAGATCCTGCTGCATCCACCACCACGCCGTCGTGCTGCTGGATCTTCATCAACCTCTCCTTCCCCCTTGCTGGATCAAGAAGGAGGAGACGTCTTCCCAACCGTACGTGTGTTGAACGCGGAGGTGCTGTCCGCTCGGCACTTGGTCATCGGTGATTTGGATCACGGCGAGTACGACTCCATCATCCCCGTTCACTTGAACGCTTCCGCTCGTGATCTACAAGGGTATGTAGATGCACTCCTATTCCCCTCGTTGCTAGAATACTCCATAGATTGATCTTGGTGATGCGTAGAAATTTTTTAATTTCTGCTACGATCCCCAACAGACAAACCGCACACTCTCCGCTCTCCTTCGAGTACTCATCAAGAAAAACATCAAGGAGTGGGAGGAGTGTCTACCCATCACCGAGTTCGCCTACAACCGAGCAAGACACTCAACAACTGGCAAGTCCCCTTTCGAGGTCGTCTACGGATTCAACCCTTTGTCACAATTGGATATTCTCCCTCTACCACTCCAAGAGCGCATCAATTTGGATGCAAGTGCACGAGTGACCCATCTCAAGAAGGTGCATGAAGATACAAGAAACACCATCGAGCGCCAAGTACAACACCTTGCGACCAAGCTCAACGTCAACAAGCACCCTATGATATTCAACATTGGAGACCTCGTGTGGCTACACCTTCGCAAGGACCGCTTTCCCCAAGAACGCAAGTCCAAACTTCGACCACGCGCAGATGGACCATTCAAGGTGCTTGCACGCTACAACAACAACGCATACAAGATCGACATCCCTCGTGACAAGTACTCCGTGAGCGACATCTTCAACATCAAAGATCTCTCTCCCTACCATGGTGATGAGGATTTCGATCCGAGGACGGATCTTCCCCAAGGGAGGGGAGATGATGCGGAGCATCCCAAGATCATCCCCATGGACGCACCCACACCTCCAACGACACCACTTGGACCAATGACACGAGCCCGAGCCAAAGCTATCGAAGATAAGGTGAACTCACTCCTCTTCGAACTTCCACTTTCTATGCATGAGACATGGCTACTACCTAAGTCCGAGGTGTTGTGCATGATTAGGTACCAAGAGGGTCCCCCCCGAAGATGTGCATGAAGATGTACAAGTCCCCAAGTCCACGGAAGAGGAGAACCAACGGAAGGAGCCAAGAGCATCTCCCAGGCCCCGGACATCCGGCCAAGGCACCGGACGTCCGGCCCCTGGAGCGTCTTCCACTACAGCAGCCCAGCCGTAGAAGGCTACAGGCCCCGGACATCCGGCCCCGGCAGCCCGGACATCCGGCCTCTCCCGATCCCCCGGACATCCGGCCCCTCCGAATCTGAGAGCAACAAATGCCATCGCTCCAGCCCGGACATCCGGCCCCCCAGCCCGGACATCCGGCGTCACCTGAAAGCCCGGACATCCGGCCCGACCAGCCCGGACATCCGGCCTCCCCTGTCTGCGCACAGTGAAGGGCCGAGGCCCGTGTATCCCTTCTCCCCCCCTAGACTATATATACTCCACCCCGTACAACTTTCTAGGGTTAGCAAAGGATTAGCTTATATTTTGTGTGAGAGCTTTGCTCATCCACTTGGTTACCTTCTCCTCGGAGATTCGAGCCTCCACCGGAGAAGATCCCCCAAGCGGATTCAAGACCCCTCTTTAGGGAAGAACATCAAGACCTCCTCACGGAGAAGAACCGGTTACCCTTTTGTATTGTCCCTAGTTGATCGTGGATCGTGTATCTTACTTTATGTACTCGAGGATCTAGCCCAAGTGTGACTTGTTCTTGTTAGTTTGAGTGTTCCTCTCATGTTTCCCCTTGTGATTTCCCTCGTTCCCCTCTTTGTGTTCCTCGTGTTCTTCACGGGATCCGCTCCTTTCGTGAAAGATCGGGCGATTAGGGTTCTACCCTACATCATTAACGCTTGTCGGTTGAGGTGGATTTGAAGGGGATTAAATCCTCTACAAGCCAAAATCCCTCCAAATCCCCTTCTGGGAATTATTTTCTTCGTGTGTCTTATTTTTTATGCTCTCTAACAGTTTTCCAACACTTTCCCCGTCTTTGGTTGCAACTTGCAAAATAAGAGCAAAAAGATGTAAGTTTGGTGTCATAATGTGCAAAACATGGATATTGATTTATAATTTATAGTAAAATAGTACTACAAATTGAACGTATCAAAGGAGCAAACAAAGATAGAGGGGGAGCCCAGAGACGCCCACCTTGTCGGGTAGGGGCATCATGGCATATGAGCCACTAGATTGTAACGCCCCGAGACCGATGCGCCATGTGTCTTCAAGTTATTCGCTGTTGTTGCCTTGTCATTGCTTGCATGTCATGCATTCCATATCATGTCATCATGTGCATTTCATTTGCATACATGTTCGTCTCATGCTTCCGAGCACTTTCCCCGTTGTCCGTTTTGCAATCTGGCGCTCCTATGTCACCCGGTGTCCCTTTCTACCTCTTTTCATGTGCGGGTGTTAAACGTTTTCGGATTGGACCGAGACTTGTCATGCAGCCTTGGTTTACTACCGGTAGACCGCCTGTCAAGTTTCGTACCATTTGGACTTCGTTTGATACTCCAACGGTTAACCGAGGGACCGAAAAGGCCTCATGTGTGTTGCAGCCCTACACCCTTCCAAACTGGCCCAAAACCCCACCTGAACCTCCTCCATCCTCTCGGTCGCTCGATCATGATCGCGTGGCCGAAAACCGCACCTCATTTGGACTCTCCTAGCTCCCTCTACCTATAAATATGTGGCCTCCCCCGAAAATTCGCGGACGAAACCCTAAAATTCTTCCTCCCCGCGCCGCCGGACATGTCCGCCCGGTGGCCGAACACGTCCAGCCAATCCGGATCTGCCACGCGTCCTCTCCGTGCCCTCCGCCGCAGCCGGCCCGCAGCCGGCCCGCGGGGCCCAACCGCCGCCGCCGCCACCCGCGGAGGACCCCGCGCGCGCCGCCGCCATCTTCTCCGCTTCCAGCCGCCGGAGACGCGCCGTCCACCGCCGCCTACCACCGGACGACGCCCGCCGCCTCGCCTCGCATGCGCCGCCGCCTCCCGCCAGCGAGATCTCCGCCGCCAACCGCCGATCCGCGCCTCCACTCCTCCCTGCCAGCGCCGCCTTCGCCCCGATCCGGGAGGAGAGGAGCTCCTCCCGATCCAGCGCGCCGCCCCTGCCGGCGAGCTCTGCCCCGATTCGCGCCTTCGCCGGAGCCGACCTCCGCCGGTCGCCTTCCGCCGCCCCGCCGCGCCTTGCCTCTGCCGGCGCCGGATCCGGCCGGAACCGGCCTCCCCGGTGTCTCCTTCCTCCTCTCCGGCCTCCTCCGTCACCCTCCCCTACTCCGGCGTCAAACCCCGGTGAACTCCGGCCGCCGTTGCGTATTTCCGGTGACATAGTCCGGCGAACCTCGAACCACGTGCAAGTCAACCCTAGATCTGATTCTGAGAGGGTAATTTTTCGTCTAAGTCCTTTTTCCTGTAATATTTTTAAGCATATTCATCGCATCATAACTTCCTCATCGTAGCTCCGATTCGTGCATGTAGCATATCAAAATGTTCGTCTCGACGAGTACATCATTTCATCTCATTGCATCATTTTCATTTGAGCTCATCTTGGTGCCTGAAATGCTATTGGAAGAGGGCTATGTGAGGAATTTTGCATATCTGTTTCAGCAAATAGCATTTTGTCATTTTTGCCATGTTTAATGTGTGCATGCTATGACCCTGAGCTCTACATGTGTTTTGTTATATGCCATGCCATCTTTACAGAGGTGCTTGCCATGTATTTTTGTGATATTTGTGGTGACTAATACAAGCTTGCAAAGTAGCGTAATCGGTAATGCTGATTTCAGGGACTTAGAATTTCACCAAGTCCTTGTCATGTTTTTCTCTTTATGCCATATGTTCATGTTGTTTCCTAGTGATCCGTGCCTCTTTTGAGGATGATCAGTAAGGATGTTTTGTTAATATTGTGGTGCTCTATCCATCCATGTCTTTGTTTGTATTTATGGAGGACCCTAGCTTGAGTCAATCGAGCTCTACTTTTGCTATATCGTGAATCCTGGCAGATTGTTGACATGTTTAGCGATATTGCCGAGGATGTTGCTATTGATCCGTGCATGCTATGTTGTTGTTATTGCCATGTGTAGCTTCTATGCCATGTCTTCTTCATGGGTGTATGCTTAGTTTGTCATGCCATGCTCTGTAGTGAGTGTATCGAGCTCGTAAACATGCCTACTTGTAAGTGCATCTAGTGCCACCCCTAGTTGGTTTTGGAGTATTGACGGCAAACCTAGTTGAGGGACTAATGTGTTTGTGAGAATTGCAGGAAAACACAGGTAGAAGTCCCTCATTGATTCGGTTTTACTACCAGAGATGACCCCTAAAAATGTACGAAGACATTGAAGACAATGGTGGTTTATGAAGATATTCATATTGAAGACAATGACATGAGAAGACTCCCTATGAAGCTTTTGAAACTCGAAGACCTAGATCCTTCATAGTTTTATTTCATTCATGTTGTGTCATAGGAATCACCGTACTGTTAAGTGGGGTCGAAGAGAACCAGTCAGAATGACTGAAGTGATGCCTAATTCAAATCCTATGTCTTCGAGCGAAGCCTATGAGAGAAAATCTTGTCCAGAGTCAGACAAGTCAGCTTTACTTGTAGCCCAAGTAAAGTTTCCATGTGAGTTCGAAATCCGACCGTTGGTACACGTGTCAGTTCCTTAGTGACCCAGGGTCATTTCGGACAGATCAGGTCGGGTTGCCAAGTGGCTATAAATAGTCCACCCCCCCCCCACAACCTTAAATGGTTGGCTGCTCAGATTTCAGTGCACGGCTTTTGTCGTTTGAGAGCAACCCACCTCGAAGCCTTTGAAAGAAAAATTCCCAGTGAGGAGAAAATCCCTAACCACCCAGAGCCAGAGTAAATTGGGCATCACTTAAGTCTTCGTGTCTGTGTGATCTGAAGACTTATTACACTTGAGGACTGTGCATCCTCCAGACGGTTAGGCGTCGCGTTCTGAGCATCCAAGAGAAATTGTGGATTGCCAGTGAACGAAGTCTGTGAAGGTTTGGGAGTCTACCTTGAAGACTTACCTGAGTGATTGGGCGAGGTCTGTGTGACCTTAGCTCAAGGAGAAAACGGTGAGGACTGGGTGTCTTGGACTAAGTGTCCTTGACTGGGTGTCCGGGACTGTGTGTCCTTTGGTTTAAATACCTAGCCGCTCCAACCAGACGTACAGTTGTCACAGCAACTGGAACTGGTCCAACAAATCATTGTCTTCAACGTATCACTGGTTTCATCTTCACTTCCTTTTACTTACAGTTATTCATTGTGAAGCCATTACATGCCTGCTTTACCGTTTGTCTTCACAACATGAATGTATGATCTGTTTGGCTTCATAACTTCTTCCTACCTGATCCTTATTACACTGAAGCTGTTCGTCACTGCGATTTCACTCTATTGAATACATGACCATGGCTGGACCAGTGTAATCTAACTTCCGCTGCATAGTAATAGGCATAATCTTCACTGTTTGTCTTCATAACTCTCACGTTTTGAAGACTTTCATAAAAATCGCCTATTCACCCCCCCTCTAGTCGATATAACGCACTTTCACTACTCGCTAACTGATTTGCATGCTCCAGTTTTTCACTAAGTCTGAAATCTATTTATGTTTTTTTGCCATGTTCACATGCTTGCAATTGTATTTTCTGATCCCTTTTGGCTCAAGGTCACTAAGGGACTTCCGTTAAGTGCTTTGAGTAGCTCCATGCCATGCCTTTCTTTGCCATGTTAAGTTCCTGTAGCTTGTAGTTTTCATGCTCTAAAGTGTGCTTCCTGATGATAAATTCCAGACTTGTGTTAATTTCACTAAGTCTGAAACCTGTTATCATTTGCACTTTTGTCATGCTTGTTTGAACCTGTTAATGGATGAATTAGCCATAGCTCAGTGTTCATCTTTTGTCAAGGATCTGAGTGGATCCCTGCCATGTATTTTGTTGTCATGTTTGAGTGCTGTAGCATATTTATCTTGATGCATTTAGTTGGTCACTTGCTGATTATCGCAGACCGGTGCCATATTTGTTTTGCTTGCCATTTCCAAACCGTGCATCCGATTCCGGTGATCTTTATATCGATTTCAACCGAAATCACTCACCTTTCCAGTGGCACTCTTGGATTTCCAAGTTGAGGCCAGGTTCAATCATTCCTTTCCAATCATGCATATGCACCGCATACCGCATCCCGCATATCATACATGTTCATGTGTGGTTTGTTTACTATGTTGTGTGTTCTTTCCGGTGTTGCTTCTTCGGGTTGGTTCCGGTAACATCGCGTTTGTGAGGACCCGTTCGATACGTCCGTTTGTCTTCTTCATGGACTCGTTCTTCTTCCTTGCGGGATTTCAGGCAAGATGACCATACCCTCGAAATCACTTCTATCTTTGCTTGCTAGTTGCTCGCTCTTTTGCTATGCCTATGCTGCGATACCTACCACTTGCTTATCATGCCTCCCATATTGTTGAACCAAGCCTCTAACCCACCTTGTCCTAGCAAACCGTTGTTTGGCTATGTTACCGCTTTGCTCAGCCCCTCTTATAGCGTTGTTAGTTGCAGGTGAAGATTGAAGTTTGTTCCTTGTTGGAACATGGAGATGTTGTTCCTTGTTGGAACATGTTACTTGTTGGGATATCACAATATATCTTATTTAATTAATGCATCTATATACTTGGTAAAGGGTGGAAGGCTCGGCCTTATGCCTGGTGTTTTGTTCCACTCTTGCCGCCCTAGTTTCCGTCATATCGGTGTTATGTTCCCGGATTTGTTAGACAACGGTGAACTTCGAACTATGAAGAAGCGATGGCGGGCCCGGATTCCGACAAATGGCTGAAGCCATGAAATCCGAGATAGGATCCATGTATGAAAACAAAGTATGGACTTTGACTGACTTGCCCGTTGAACGGCGAGCCATAGAAAATAAATGGATCTTTAAGAACGAAGACAGACGATGGTAATGTGACCATCTATAAAGCTCGGCTTGTCGCTAAGGGTTATCGACAAGTTCAAGGGGTTGACTACGATGAGACTTTCTCACCCGTAGCGAAGCTGAAGTCCGTCCGAATCATGTTAGCAATTGCCGCATTCTATGATTATGAGATATGGCAAATGGACGTCAAAACGGCATTCCTTAATGGTTTCCTTAAGGAAGAATTGTATATGATGCAGCCGGAAGGTTTTGTCGATCCTAAGAATGCTGACAAGGTGTGCAAGCTCCAACGCTCGATTTATGGGCTGGTGCAAGCATCTCGGAGTTGGAACATTCGCTTTGATGAGATGATCAAAGCGTTTGGGTTTACGCAGACTTATGGAGAAGCCTGCGTTTACAAGAAAGTGAGTGGGAGCTCTGTAGCATTTCTCATATTATATGTAGATGACATACTTTTGATGGGAAATGATATAGAGCTTTTGGACAGCATTAAGGCCTACTTGAATAAGAGTTTTTCAATGAAGGACCTTGGAGAAGCTGCTTATATATTAGGCATCAAGATCTATAGAGACAGATCAAGACGCCTCATAGGTCTTTCACAAAGCACATGCCTTGATAAGGTATTGAAGAAGTTCAATATGGATCAGTCTAAGAAGGGGTTCTTGCCTGTGTTGCCAAGGTGTGAAATTGAGCTCAGCTCAATGTCCGACCACGGCAGAAGATATAGAAGAGATGAGTGTCATCCCCTATGCCTCGGCCATAGGGTCTTTTATTATGCCATGCTGTGTACCAGACCTGATGTAAACCTTGCCGTAAGTTTGGTAGGTAGTACCAAAGTAATCCCGGCAAGGAACACTGGACAGCGGTCAAGAATATCCTGAAGTACCTGAAAAGGACTAAGGAAATGTTTCTCGTCTATGGAGGTGACGAAGAGCTCGTCGTAAAGGGTTACGTCGACGCTAGCTTTGACACAGATCTGGATGACTCAAAGTCACAAACCGGATACGTGTATATTTTGAATGGTGGGGCAGTAAGCTGGTGCAGTTGCAAGCAGAGCGTCGTGGCGGGATCTACATGTGAAGCGGAGTACATGGCAGCCTCGGAGGCAGCGCATGAAGCAATTTGGGTGAAGGAGTTCATCACCGACCTAGGAGTCATACCCAATGCGTCGGGGCCGATCAAGCTCTTCTGTGACAACACTGGAGCTATTGCACTTGCCAAGGAGCCCAGGTTTCACAAGAAGACAAGGCACATCAAGCGTCGCTTCAACTCCATTCGTGAAAATGTTCAAGATGGAGACATAGATATTTGTAAAGTACATACGGACCTGAATGTAGCAGATCCGTTGACTAAACCTCTCCCTAGAGCAAAACATGATCAACACCAGAATTCCATGGGTGTTCGATTCATCACAATGTAACTAGATTATTGACTCTAGTGCAAGTGGAAGACTGTTGGAAATATGCCCTAGAGGCAATAATAAAAGATTATTATTATATTTCCTTGTTCATGATAATTGTCTTTATTCATGCTATAATTGGTTATCCGGAAATCGTAATACATGTGTGAATACATAGACACCAACATGTCCCTAGTAAGCCTCTAGTTGACTAGCTCGTTGATCAACAGATAGTCATGGTTTCCTGACTATGGACATTGGATGTCATTGATAACGAGATCACATCATTAGGAGAATGATGTGATGGACAAGACCCGATCCTAAACATAGCACAAGATCGTATAGTTCGTTTGCTAGAGTTTTTCCAATGTCAAGTATCTTTTCCTTAGACCATGAGATCGTGTAACTCCCGGATACCGTAGGAGTGCTTTGGGTGTTACCAAACGTCACAACGTAACTGGGTGACTATAAAGGTATACTACGGGTATCTCCGAAAGTGTCTGTTGGGTTGACACGGATCAAGACTGGGATTTGTCACTCCGTATGACGGAGAGGTATCACTGGGCCCACTCGGTAATGCATCATCATAATGAGCTCAAAGTGACCAAGTTCTGGTCACGGGATCATGCATTACGGTACGAGTAAAGTGACTTGCCGGTAACGAGATTGAACGAGGTATTGGGATACCGACGATCGAATCTCGGGCAAGTACATACCGATTGACAAAGGGAATTGTATACGGGGTTGCTTGAATCCTCGACATCGTGGTTCATCCGATGAGATCATCGAGGAGCATGTGGGAGCCAACATGGGTATCCAGATCCCGCTGTTTGGTTATTGACCGGAGAGCGATCTCGGTCATGTCTACATGTCTCCGGAACCCGTAGGGTTTACACACTTAAGGTTCGGTGACGCTAGGGTTGTAGGGATATGTATATGCAGTAACCCGAATGTTGTTCGGAGTCCCAGATGAGATCCCGGACGTCACGAGGAGTTCCGGAATGGTCCGGAGGTAAAGATTTATATATGGGAAGTCCTGTTTCGGCCATCGGGACAAGTTTCGGGGTCATCGGTATTGTACCGGGACCACCGGAAGGGTCCCGGGGGTCCACCGGGTGGGTCCACCTGCCCCGGGGGGCCACATTGGCTGTAGGGGGTGCGCCTTGGCCTACATGGGCCAAGGGCACCAGCCCCAAGAGGCCCATGCGCCTAGGGTTCACAAAAGGGAAGAGTCCCACTAGTGGAAGGCACCTCCTAGGTGCCTTGGGGGGGAGGGAAACCTCCCTTGGCCGCCGCCCCCCTAGGAGATTGGATCTCCTAGGGCTGGCGCCCCCCCCTTGGCCCTCCTATATATAGTGGGGGAAGGAGGGCTTTTCACACACGCCTTTGGTTGCCTCCTTCTCCCTCTCCAACACCTCCTCCTCCTCCATAGTGCTTGGCGAAGCCCTAACGGAGTACTGCAGCTCCATCACCACCACGCCGTCGTGCTGCTGCTGGAGCCATCTTACTCAACCTCTCCTCTCCCCTTGCTAGATCAAGAAGAAGGAGACGTTACGCTGACCGTATGTGTGTTGAACGCGGAGGTGCCGTCCGTTCGGTGCTAGGATCTCCGGTGATTTGGATCACGTCGAGTACGCCTTCCTCATCCCCGTTCTTTGAACGCTTCCGCTCGCGATCTACAAAGGTATGTAGATGCATCCGATCACTCGTTGCTAGATGAACTCATAGATGGATCTTGGTGAAACCGTAGGAAATTTTTTGTTTTCTGCAACGTTCCCCAACACACGCGCGCCAACCGCCGATCCGCGCCTCCACTCCTCCCTGCCGGATCTGCCACGCGTCCTCTCCGTGCCCTCTGCCGCAGCCGGCCCGCAGCCGGCCCGCAGGGCCCAACCGCCGCCGCCGCCACCCGCGGAGGACCCCGCGCGCGCCGCCGCCATCTTCTCCGCTTCCGGCCGCCGGAGACGCGCCGGCCACCGCCGCCTACCACCGGACGACGCCCGCCGCCCCGCCGCCTCGCCTCGCATGCGCTGCCGCCTCCCGCCGGCGAGATCTCCGCCGCCAACCGCCGATCCGCGCCTCCACTCCTCCCTGCCGGCGCCGCCTTCGCCCCGATCCGGGAGGAGAGGAGCTCCTCCCGATCCAGCGCGCCGCCCCTGCCGGCGAGCTCTGCCCCGATCCGCGCCTTCGCCGGAGCCGACCTCCACCGGTCGCCTTCCGCCGCCCCGCCGCGCCTTGCCTCTGCCGGCGCCGGATCCAGCCGGAACCGGCCTCCCCGGTGTCTCCTACCTCCTCTCCGGCCTCCTCCGTCATCCTCCCCTACTCCGGCGTCAAACCCCGGTGAACTCCGGCCGCCGTTGCGTATTTCCGGTGACATAGTCCGGCGAACCTCGAACCACGTGCAAGTCAACCCTAGATCTGATTCTGAGAGGGTAATTTTTCGTCTAAGTCCTTTTTCCTGTAATATTTTTAAGCATATTCATCGCATCATAACTCCCTCATCGTAGCTCCGATTCGTGCGTGTAGCATATCAAAATGTTCATCTCGAGGAGTACATCATTTCATCTCATTGCATCATTTTCATTTGAGCTCATCTTGGTGCCTGAAATGCTATTGGAAGAGGGCTATGTGAGGAATTTTGCATATCTGTTTCAGCAAATAACATTTTGTCATTTTTTTGCATGTTTAATGTGTGCATGCTATGACCCTGAGCTCTACATGTGTTTTGTTATATGCCATGCCATCTTTATATAGGTGCTTGCCATGTATTTTTGTGATATTTGTGGTGACTAATACAAGCTTGCAAAGTAGCGTAATCGCTAATGCTGATTTCAGGGACTTAGAATTTCACTAAGTCCTTGTCCTGTTTTTGTCTTTATGCCATATGTTCATGTTGTTTCCTAGTGATCCGTGCCTCTTTTGAGGATGATCAGTAAGGATGTTTTGTTAATATTGTGGTGCTCTATCCATCCATGTCTTTTTTTGTATTTATGGAGGACCCTAGCTTGAGTCAATCGAGCTCTACTTTTGCTATATCGTGAATCCTGGCAGATTGTTGACATGTTTAGCGATATTGCCGAGGATGTTGCTATTGATCCGTGCATGCTATGTTGTTGTTATTGCCATGTGTAGCTTCTATGCCATGTCTTCTTCATGGGTGTATGCTTAGTTTGTCATGCCATGCTCTCTAGTGAGTGTATCGAGCTCGTAAACATGCCTACTCGCTAACTGATTTGCATGCTCCAGTTTTTCACTAAGTCTGAAATCTATTTATGTTTTTTTGCCATGTTCACATGCTTGCAATTGTATTTTCTGATCCCTTTTGTCTCAAGGTCACTAAGGGACTTCCGTTAAGTGCTTTGAGTAGCTCCATGCCATGCCTTTCTTTGCCATGTTAAGTTCCTGTAGCTTGTAGTTTTCATGCTCTAAAGTGTGCTTCCTGATGATAAATTCCAGACTTGTGTTAATTTCACTAAGTCTGAAACCTGTTATCATTTGCACTTTTGCCATGCTTGTTTGAACCTGTTAATGGATGAATTAGCCGTAGCTCAGTGTTCATCTTTTGTCAAGGATCATGAGTGGATCGCTGCCATGTATTTTGTTGTTATGTTTGAGTGCTGTAGCATATTTATCTTGATGCATTTAGTTGGTTACTTGCTGATTATCGCAGACCGGTGCCATATTTGTTTTGCTTGCCATTTCCAAACCGTGCATCCGATTCCGGTGATCTTTATATCGATTTCAACCGAAATCACCTCATCTTTCCAGTGGCACTCTTGGATTTCCAAGTTGACGCCAGGTTCAATCATTCCTTTCCAAATCATGCATATGCACCGCATCCCGCATCCCGCATATCATACCATGTTCATGTGTTGGTTGTTTACTATGTTGTGTGCTTCTTTCCGGTGTTGCTTCTTCGGGTTGGTTCCGGTAACATCGTGATTGTGAGGACCCGTTCGACTACGTCCGTTTGTCTTCTTCATGGACTCGTTCTTCTTCCTTGCGGGATTTCAGGCAAGATGACCATACCATCGAAATCACTTCTATCTTTGCTTGCTAGATGCTCGCTCTTTTGCTATGCCTATACTACGATACCTACCACTTGCTTATCATGCCTCTCATATCGTTAAACCAAGCCTCTAACCCACTTTGTCCTAGCAAACCGTTGTTTGGCTATGTTACCGCTTTGCTCAGCCCCTCTTATAGCGTTGTTAGTTGCAGGTGAAGATGAAGTTTGTTCCTTGTTGGAACATGGAGATGTTGTTCCTTGTTGGAACATGCTTACTTGTTGGGATATCACAATATCTCTTATTTAATTAATGCATCTATATACTTGGTAAAGGGTGGAAGGCTCGGCCTTATGCCTGGTGTTTTGTTCCACTCTTGCCGCCCTAGTTTCCATCATATCGGTGTTATGTTCCCGGATTTTGCGTTCCTTACGCGGTTGGGTTATAATGGGAACCCCTTGACAGTTCGCCTTGAATAAAACTCCTCCAGCAATGCCCAACCTTGGTTTTACCATTTGCCACCTAGCCTCTTTTTCCCTTGGGTTTCCGGAGCCCAAGGGTCATCTTTATTTAAACCCCCCTGGGCCAGTGCTCCTCTGAGTGTTGGTCCGACCGAGTAGACTGCGGGGCCACCTCGGGGCAACTTGAGGGTTGGTTTTACTCGTAGGATGTCTCATCTGAGTGTGCCCTGAGAACGAGATATGTGCAGCTCCTATCGGGATTTGTCGGCACATTCGGGCGGTGTTGCTGGACTTGTTTTACCATTGTCGAGGATGTCTTGTAACCGGGATGCCGAGTCTGATCGGAATGTCTCGGGAGAAGGAATATCCTTCGTTGATCGTGAGAGCTTGTGATGGGCTAAGTTGGGACTCCCCTGCAGGGATTTGAACTTTCGAAAGCCGTGCCCGCGGTTATGGGCAGATGGGAATTTGTTAATGTCCGGTTGTAGATAACATGAAACTTAACTTAATTAAAATGAATCAACCGCGTGTGTAACCGTGATGGTCTCTTCTCGGCGGAGTCCGGGAAGTGAACACGGTGTTGGAGTAATGCTTGATGTAGGTTGTTCTAGGATCACTTCTTGATCATAGTTCTTCGTCCGTGCCTTGCTTTCTCTTCTCGCTATCTTTTGCGAATAGGTTAGCCACCATATATGCTAGTCGCTTGCTGCAGCTCCACATCATACCTTGCCTTACCTATTAAGCTTAAATAGTCTTGATCGCGAGGGTGTGAGATTGTTGAGTCCCAGTTACTCACAGATACTTCCAAAACCAGTTTGCAGGTGCCGATGAAACCGTGCAGGTGGCGCAACCAAGTTCAAGGAGGAGCTCGTTGAAGATCTTGTCCTTTGTGTTGTTTCGTTCTAGTTGATCAGTAGTGGAACCCAGTTGGGGGTCGATCGGGGATCTGTGTAGCATTTGGGGTAGTCTTCTTTTATTTTGGTTCCATAGTCGGACCTTGATTGTATCTGGTTGGTGTAATGCTTTATTCATGTAATTGTGTGAAGTGGCGATTGTAAGCCAACTATGTATCTCTTTCCCTTTATGTATTACATGGGTTGTGTGAAGATTACCTCACTTGCGACATTGCTTTCAATGCGGTTATGCCTCTAAGTCGTGCTTCGACACGTGGGAGATATAGCCGCATCGAGGGCGTTACATAGATCTATACAGATTCAATGATATCTAGTTATTCCCTACGCGGGATATGGCTAGTGGCCCGAGTGGGGCATACCATGGATTTCTTCGGAATCCTAAGTGGTGTCTGCCAAGCCGACTAAGTCGCCTTTAGATAGTGTCCCTTAGGAACACCCTCACATCTTGTCCTGAGTCATTGTGCCTAAGGTTCCTATTGTTAGGGGTTCAACCCTCGACCCCGCAAGGGGTACAATGATCACCTTTTGCTCAGATGTGCCCAAGCAGCTTAGGTCAGAACCTATTATTGTCTGCACTTGGGAGCTAAAAGGCCTAGTTTTTGCATGTGCCCTCTTTGTTTTGCCTACCTCCTTTCCCATGTCCACGAGAGTATCCCTCGAGCCCTCGCTTGGTTGACTGAACCGAGTGGGGGGTCTTGTAGAGGTTGGTCTTGACTGCTCGTCTCCCTTTTGTGTAGTTGTACTTAGTGCAACCCCCAACTTTGTTACCGAGACTGGGTCAAGGTCCTAATGATAAAGATTCAGGGCGCATGGTCTCGAGGTTCTCCCAAACATGGATGATCTTCTGCTAAGGGAGCTGGCAATGGCGACCGTGGACGAGCGAGTTGTGCCCCTTCTGAAGGGGCATGTCAAGCGGGTGAGGAGCTCCTTTTCAAGTTGGTGGGCAACGTTAGTTGTCGGTCGTAGAGGTCTGTTCTTACCGAGTGTCCTCCAGTTCGGTGATTATCATGTTACCCAGTACAGTGATCGCAACACCCAATAGCTCAAGTAGATCCAGATTGCTGGTTGATTAATGTGGCAAGGTGATCGCCTCCGACTTCACAGCTCCAGGTAGGGCGCACGCGGGTGATCTCAGACATGTCTGGGGGTAATTCATGCTTAGGCTTTGGCCGCACCTTTCACGGACCCGAGCTTAGGGCTTTTCGCGCTTTGAATAGACCCTATTCCGGAGATAACCACATGCTGAGATGCAGTTTCCTTGGGCTACATGCGGAGCTTGTTGTGGCCCTTCAATACTTCTGGGGCCTCGACCACACATGTCGCGGTCGTGAGGTCGGTAGTGTTTTGACTCAGGGAGGTGACAATTGGGTTGTCATCCTAAGTCTAGGGGTTGAGCGCGGAGCTGGCATGGAGCATGCAGACAAGCAGCCCCGAGTACGCTGCCTCCACCTACAAGCAAGATGATGACCCACAAGTATGGAGGATCAATTGTATTCCTTTCAATAAGTGTGTCAAACCCAATGAGGAGCAGAAGAATTGACAAATGGTTTTCAGCAAGGTTTCACTGCGGGTGTTGTAAAGATAGTTTTGATAGCAATGTAATTCATAACAACGTAGCAAGTAACAAAAGTAAATAGGTGCAACAAGTGGCCCCATCCCTATGTATGCTAAGGACAATCCAGAGGTGTTTCTTAGAATGACTAAAATGCTCTCGAGGACACACAGGGAATCTCCTCAAGTTACTTTCACCACAATTCATTAAGTTACCATTAATTGCTTTTGGTAAGTATTGTGTGGATGGGCTGGAGCTAAGATACTTTCATAACTTGAACAAATACCTACTTATGGTTATACTCTCCATGCAAGCATCTGCAACTACAAAAGAAGTAATTAAGATAAATCTAACCATATCATTAAACAGTTGGATCAAAAAATAGCCCCTTACAGAACAATGGTGGTGTCGCTCCTCCCTTGACCAGCACGATGGTGGTGTCGCTCCTCGCATCTCTGTGGATGAGGCGACACTCAACCGCCTTGTGTCGGGAATGTGGTCCATGGAGGATGCATGATTCACCCGCAAATGGATCGAGGACAGCGTCGTTGACCCAAGGCCGAGATTTCCCCATCCTCGGCCATGGCACCGAGATATCCGTCGTCGGGCTTATCCTGCCTTCCTGATTGACACTCTTGATAGATTGGTGATTAGCGTGAATGTTAGTTAATGAAATTCTTGAAGCAAATCATTGCTTCCCCATGTTAAAGATCAACTTAATGAATACAAATTCAAATAACATGTTAACCAAGACCAATGAGCTGATAAATTTAGGGTACAACTTAGATGTGCCCACATCATGGTTATGCCTTTTCTTTTTTAAAAGGGTAATCATCTGAACTCTACATCGATTGAAGAAAACATTCATCATTTATTTTGAAGAAATAAATCCTACATAAAGTTATACAATCCGGGAACAAGGCAAAAACAAAGGCAGCAAAGCTTACATGACGCACTCAAGCATCAGTAATGCTATTGCTAGACCACCCATCTATATTGATTGAACAAAGCCTATGATACCATCTCCAAATGGTTACAAGCCAAAGACTTCGAAGCATCCTCACGTTGAAGTGGCCACATACAGATTCAGTGGATAGCCTTGTAGATAATCTCCAAAAGATTTCCGCAAAAAAAAAAGATAATCTCCAAAAGAAAAGGAAACTCCAATCCTGATAAAAATAAAATAATTACAACAATTTCATATTGCCCAACATAATGCTCATATCCCACTCGAATTTGAGCCTTAAGTCTAGGTTGGATCCCACCTAACCACTTGTAGAACATATTCATAATGTTCGTGGATGGCTGTGGATTAAAAGCAACATGAATCGTAGTCATACAAGTGGCAAAAAAATAAGACAAAAATTGACGATGTATTATTTTGTCTTTCTCACAATAAAAGACATTTTTTACTTCATTGTCATATGCGCTTGCATTCTGTTAAACCACTCTCCTAATACCACAATAAAGATTTAACAACACTGTTTATTCCATTGCCATCTGGCTTCCAGAATCATCTGGTCGCCTTTAGTTCCCAATGTGCAAGTGACACAAACAACATTCCTACGTCAGGTGACGTAGCGGAGTCTCTGTGTTGTCCTGATATATTAGCTACTTTGCAACCTCTAGTATGAAAATATATTAGGGAGTACAACCTCTATGAGGAATTCAACTAATAGAGAATTATCCTCAATTTCCTCGGTATCGGTTAAGTTGTATGAGGCAGAAAGGCATCGTGGTAAGTCCTCTATCCTAACCTTTACCAAGGAAGCACAAATCTTCGGCGGTCATGAATGGAAGTGCTAAAGGTTTCATGTGATATTGACCTCAATGAAAAAGACCTCAAGGACCCGTTCATCCCTTCGATCGAGGATTGGTGAGGCCAAAAAGGAAGTACATACTTATGTATGGCGGAACATGCCAATCAGCTCTTTCCAAATAAAAAGATAGACTGAACTGGTCTAAACATAAGAAGAGTATATCAAGGGTGACCTTGAATTAGCCAACAATAGTCTGTAATTTCTTTTTGCCACAATGGGGTTTGTCGCCGAGTAAAACTTACTACAAAATTAAGTGTCATTGTGGGTATAAGAGTGTGCATATTTAGCGGCAAAAGACGACTCTTAGTATTGAGATTAGTAGTAAATCCGATTACACTAACATTGGAGAACACAAGGGGAAAACACAGTAGTCATCTAATGAACAGCTTTGAACTAGTCTATAGTACGCAAGACGGATCACTACTCGAACGCCCAGGCGTTCTCCTTGCGGACGTCCTCTTCCTCCCGTGCGGTGTAGTCGTTGACGACGTGGAACTTTTTGCGGATCTCCTCGATGGTCTTGCCCCTCATCTGGTCCGCCACCGTCTCGCACGTCAGGTCCATCAGCCCCTCAATGTCGAGGCACTCGGCCACGTGGATGAGGTCGAAGAGCGTGTCCTGGCCGACTTGGACGAAGGCGTCCTCACTAGTAGAAAAAAGGTCAAACGTGAAGCACATTAGTGCCGGTTTGTATTTGAGCCGGCACTAATGTATACATTAGTGCCGGTTCCAACGGCTAGCCGGGCCGCTTTCATTAGTACCAGTTCGTGGCGAACCTTTAGCACCGGTTCGTGCCACGAACTGGTACTAATGAGAGTGGTGGCAGGATGTTGTCAGACTGGGGCCCCTCCAGCCCCTTTAGTACCGGTTCTTGCCACGAACCGGTACTAAAGGTCGTCCTACATAAACCCTTCGTCCACCCGAGCTCGCTCTGTTCTTCCCCTTTCCCCTCTCCTCTCTCTGTTCTTCTCCTCTTCCTCTCGAGCTCATCACACATTTTGCCCAAAATTTGTCAAGATTTGAAGGCCCCCATCCATTCAAATGATCACAAAGGTTAGCAACTTTGTCCCTTCATCTCTCATTGCTAGATTAGCTCTTGCAATGCTTTATATAGTGATTAATTTGTGAGTTTAGTAATTTGGGAGGATATATATATATATATATGTGCTAGTATTTGATTTATATGCAATTTGAGGTCAAAAATAACACTTAGTTTGCATATGTAGGTGTGGTTTACTTAGTGCCTTCTAAATCTCCGTCGTAACCACCGTCGATCGCCCGCACCGTCCCGTCGCCGGCACCACCTTGTGGTGAGCCTCTTGTTCATGAAATTTTATATAAAAATTGATGTTTGTGTGATTTGGATATATAGTTACTCGTATAATTATCTTACCCGTACGTTGTTTGTTATTACATATAGTGCCATGGTTTTGATATCCGTCCCCGTCGGCCCTCGTCCTTGTTATGATTCGGATGTGGTATATATATTCTCTTTTAAAACTAGTTGCATTTCGTGTTTATGACAAATTATGCCCATCAAGTTGACATAGAAATTTTTTCTAGGAGGTATGTGAACCGGAAATTCCAACCGACCCTATTGTCGAGAGGTTAAATTTAGTTGAAAGAGAAAACGAGTACTTGAAAGAAAAATTGAAAAGAATTGAGGGGGAGAAGATGGAATTGGAGTTGCATGTTGCCGATGTCGTCGATGATCACAAGATCAAGATGGAGAAAATGCGCTTGAAGATTAGAAAGATTAGAAAATATGCCATCGATAATGAGGCTTGGTATCATTATGTTGTTGGATCCATTGTTACCTTAGTTGCGATCTTGATCGCATTTGTTGTTGCATTTAAATGCTTTAGCTAGAGAGTTATTTGTTTGTTGCATTTAAGTGTTGTATGAACTTTATGTATGAACTTGTATTAATTTGGTCTATTCGGTGTTGTGTAATGAAGATGAGCCGGCAATGGATGTACGATGACCGATGATCTCCCCAGTTCGTTGAGGGCGTGCATACTTTTCTGCTTGCGGCTGAGGCAAACAAGCGGGCGGATAGTTTTATGCCTTGTCCATGTGCTGGCTGTAAGAATGGTCACAATTACTCTACGTCAAGAACCATTCACGTCCACCTGTTTAAGTCCGGTTTCATGCCCCACTATAATGTTTGGACCAAGCACGGAGAAAGAGGGGTTATGATGGAAGACAATGAAGAAGAAGACGACGACGATAGCTATCCTGGCCATGGGTTCCCTGAATACGATGATACAACAATGGGGGAAGAAGCTGAGCCGGTAATGCGGGAAGAAGCTGAGCCGGCAATGCGGGAAGAAGCTGAAGAAGAGGCATCAGATGAGCCCGTTGATGATCTGGGTCGGGCCATTGCCGATGCAAAGAGAAACTGCGCAAGTGATTTGGAGAAGAAGAAGTTGCAGCGCATGTTAGAGGATCACAAAAAATTGTTGTACCCGAATTGCGTAGGTGACAAGAAAAAGCTGGGCACCACACTGGAATTGCTGCAATGGAAGGCAGAGAATGGTGTATCGGACAAGGGATTTGGAAAGTTGCTGGTAATGATAAAGGATATGCTTCCAAAGGACAACGAATTGCCCAAGAGTACGTACGAAGCAAAGAAGGTTGTCTGCCCTCTAGGGTTAGAGGTGCAGAAGATACATGCATGCCCTAATGATTGCATCCTCTACCGCGGTGAGTACGAGGATTTGAACGCTTGCCCGGTATGTGGTGCATTGCGCTATAAGATCAGCCGCGGTGGCCCTGGTGATGTCGAGGGCGAGCGCCCCAGGAAGAAGATTCCTGCCAAGGTGATGTGGTATGCTCCTATAATACCACGGTTGAAACGTTTGTTCCAAAACAAAGAGCATGCCAAGGCGATGCGATGGCACAGAGAAGACCGTAAGAAAAACGGAAAGTTGAGAGTACCCGCTGACGGGTCGCAGTGGAGAAAAATCGAAAGAAAGTACGGGAAGGAGTTTGCAGATGACGCAAGGAGCGTATGGTTTGGTCTAAGCGCAGATGGCATTAATCCTTTTGGGGAGCAGAGCAGCAACCATAGCACCTGGCCTGTGACTCTATGTTTGTATAACCTTCCTCCTTGGTTGTGCATGAAGCGGAAGTTTATTATGATGCCAGTGCTCATCCAAGGCCCTAAGCAACCCGGCAACGACATTGATGTGTACCTAAGGCCATTAGTTGAAGAACTCTTACAACTTTGGAATGGAACAGGTGTACGTGCGTGGGATGAGCACATGGGGGAAGAATTTGACCTAAAGGCGTTGCTGTTCGTGACCATCAATGATTGGCCTGCTCTCAGTAACCTTTCAGGACAGACAAACAAGGGATACCGCGCATGCACGCACTATTTGGACGATACCGACAGTATATATTTGGCTAATTGTAAGAAGAATGTGTACCTGGGACATCGTCGATTTCTTCCGAGCAGGCATCCTGTAAGAAAGAAAGACAAGCATTTCAAAGGTGAGGTGGATCACCGGACGAAGCCTCGCCACCGTACTGGTGCTGATGTACATGATATGGTCAAGGATTTGAAGGTGGTCTTTGGAAAGGGTCCTGGTGGACAACCTGTTCCGAATGACGCTGACGGACGCGCACCCATGTGGAAGAAGAAATCTATATTTTGGGACCTGCCCTATTGGAAAGACCTAGAGTTCCGCTCCGCAATCGACGTGATGCACGTGACGAAGAATCTTTGTGTGACCCTGCTTGGCTTCTTGGGCGTGTATGGGAAGACAAAAGATACACCTGAGGCATGAGAGGACCAGCAACGTATGCACGGAAAAGACGGCATACATCAGGGTCATGCAAGCTACGCTCTTACCAAAGAAGAGAAGGAAATCTTCTTTGAATGCCTGCTCAGTATTAAGGTACCGTCTGGCTTCTTGTCGAATATAAAGGGAATAATAAACATGGCAGAGAAAAAGTTCCAGAACCTAAAGTCTCATGACTGCCACGTGATTATGACGCAACTGCTTCCGGTTGCATTGAGGGGGCTTCTACTAGAAAACGTTCGATTAGCCATTGTGAAGCTATGTGCATTTCTCAATGCAATCTCTCAGAAGGTAATCGATCCAGAAATCATACCAAGGTTAGAGAATGATTTGGTGCAATGTCTTGTCAGTTTCGAGTTGGTGTTCCCACCATCCTTCTTCAACATCATGACGCACGTCCTAGTTCACCTATGCGAAGAGATTAACGTTTTGGGTCCTGTATTTCTACACAATATGTTCCCCTTTGAGAGGTTCATGGGAGTCTTAAAGAAATATGTTCATAACCGTGCTAGGCCAGAAGGAAGCATCTCCAAGGGCCGTCAAAATGAGGAGGTCATTGAGTTTTGTATTGACTTTATTCCTGACCTTAAGCCGATTGGTGTTCCTGAATCGCGGCATAAGGGCAGACTGGATGGAAAAGGCACGCTAGGAGGGGAACAAATAATATGTATGGACGGACATTCTCTCACTGAAGCACACTACACAGTTCTACAGAATTCCGCCTTGGTGGCTCCGTATATGGATGAACACAAGAATTTGCTACGCTCCAAACACCCGGAGCGGTCTGATGACTGGATTACACGTGAACAAACCAGGAGTTTCGCCAGCTGGTTGCAGAAATGTACCATGCATGACACCTCTATTGAAGATGACCTGTACTTGCTGTCCCAGTTACCATCTTCGAATATAATGACTTTCAAAGGGTACGAGATAAATGGTAATATATTTTACACGATCACCCAAGATAAGAAGAGCACCAACCAAAATAGTGGTGTCCGCTTTGATGCAGAAACCAAGACGGGAAAGGAAACATATTATGGTTATATACAGGACATATGGGAACTTGACTATCGACGTGGTTTGAAGGTCCCTTTGTTTCGGTGCAAATGGGTCAATATGACACGAGGCGGGGTAATGGAAGACCCGCAGTACGGAATGACAACAGTGGATCTCAACAATCTTGCGTATGCAGACGAACCATTCGTCCTAGCCAATGATGTGGCACAGGTTTTCTATGTGAAGGACATGTCTACCAAGCCAAGAAAAAGAAAAGATAAGGAAGTGAATGCATCGTACGATGAGCCAAAGCGGCACATAGTTCTTTCTGGGAAGAGAAACATCGTGGGAGTGGATGACAAGACAGACAAGTCAGAAGATTATGAAAAGTTTGATGAAATTGCTCCATTCACAGTGAATATTAACCCGAGCATCCCGTTAAATGATGAAGATTTTCCATGGTTACGGCGCAAAGGGACACACGCGAAGAAAAAGTTTCACACCCAAAGATCTGGGATGTGATTGGCTTCACTATCATCACTTTCTTCTGTGTTTCACACCCAGGAGGGAATCTCTGTAATAGTTAGGGTAGTTAATTATGTGTTTTGGCATTTGAAACGCGAAGAAATTTTATGTGCAAACAAATTCTTTCATGCCTTTACTGATTTTTAAAGTTAAGTTATTCACAAACTAGTGATTCACACTAATTTCAAATAATTCAAAATTTAAACTATTCAAATTTGAAAACTACGGGCACTAACAGAAAGTTTGTAATTTTTTGTACCTAAAGCAAAAATATTCACAAATAAACTCTAAATACACAAAAAAAACTCAAAAAAAAATAAAGAAAAAAAATAAAAAAAAGTCCACCTACTAGGCCAGAGCGGCCTGCATACGACTAGAAACCCAACCTGTTGTTGGGCCAGGATGCAGGCCCGCAAAGGCCCAGTAGGCCAACAGGGCAGCACAGAACATGTAGACCCAGTAGGCCTGCTTTGGAGAGGAGCTCGAGAGAGCTACCACACGGGGGTTTATAAACCAGTGCGGTCGCCCCTCGGCTAGCGAGGTGGGACTAAACTTGCGCACCGCACCTGCGCCAGCGCACCCCCTTTAGTACCGGTTCGTGGCACCAACCGGTACTAAAGGGGGGCCTTTAGTACCGGTTGGAGCCACCAACCGGTACTAAAGGGGGTGCGGTTCCCGCCGCTTGGCCTGGCTAAAACAGGCCTTTAGTACCGGTTGGTGGCTCCAACCGGTACTAAAGGTGCCTTCTATATATACAACACTTACGAAAATTTCATTCTCCCTTTGTTTCTTCCTCTATTTCCCCATTGAAGCACCGCCTGCGCGCCCCGATCGCTCGATGCCGTCGCCGTCACCGCCCCCGTCCCCGTCGCCGCCCGCGTCCCCGTCGCCGCCCTCGTCTCCGTCGCCACCCCGGGCCCGTCCCCGTCGCGCCGTCCCCGCGTCGCCGCCCCCGAGTCACGCCCCGGCCCGTCGCCGCCCCCGGCCGTCGCCTCGCCGTCGCCGTCGCCCCACTGTGAGCTCTCCCCCTCTAACCCCTCTCCCTCGCCCCCAGCGGCCACCATGGGCGCCGCCCCTCCCTGAGCCCATACACACACACACAAGCATGATGAACACACACACACACACATGTACATATGTATGAATTAATGCATGTATATATTAGTATATACGTATTTTGTATGTTTAATTGAAGGAAATATGCCCTAGAGGCAATAATAAAGTTATTATTTATTTCCTTATATCATGATAAAAGTTTATTATTCATGCTAGAATTGTATTAACCGGAAACATAATACATGTGTGAATACATAGACAAACAGAGTGTCACTAGTATGCCTCTACTTGACTAGCTCGTTAATCAAATATGGTTATGTTTCCTAACCATGGACAAAGAGTTGTTATTTGATTAACGGGATCACATCATTAGTTGAATGATCTGATTGACATGACCCATTCCATTAGCTTAGCACCCGATCGTTTAGTATGTTGCTATTGCTTTCTTCATGACTTATACATGTTCCTATGACTATGAGATTATGCAACTCCCGTTTGCCAGAGGAACACTTTATGTGCTACCAAACGTCACAACGTAACTGGGTGATTATAAAGGAGCTCTACAGGTGTCTCCAAAGGTACATGTTGGGTTGGCGTATTTCGAGATTAGGATTTGTCACTCCGATTGTCGGAGAGGTATCTCTGGGCCCTCTCGGTAATGCACATCACTTAAGCCTTGCAAGCATTGCAACTAATGAGTTAGTTGCGGGATGATGTATTACAGAACGAGTAAAGAGACTTGCTGGTACCGAGATTGAACTAGGTATTGAGATACCGACGATAGAATCTTGGGCAAGTAACATACCGATGACAAAGGGAACGACGTATGTTGTTATGCGGTCTGACCGATAAAGATCTTCGTAGAATATGTAGGAGCCAATATGAGCATCCAGGTTCCGCTATTGGTTATTGACCGGAGACGTGTCTCGGTCATGTCTACATTGTTCTCGAACCCGTAGGGTCCGCACGCTTAAGGTTTCGATGACAGTTATATTATGAGTTTATGAGTTTTGATGTACCGAAGTTAGTTCGGAGTCCCGGATGTGATCACGGACATGACGAGGAGTCTCGAAATGTTTGAGACATAAAGATTGATAAATTGGACGGCTATATTCGGACACCGGAAGTGTTCCGGGTGATTTCGGAGAAAATCGGAGAGCCGGAGGGTTACCGGAACCCCCCCGGGAGAAGTAATGGGCCATATGGGCCTTAGTGGAGAGAGAGAGGGGCAGCCAAAGGTGGGCCGCGTGCCTCCTCCCCCCTGGTCCGAATTGGACTAGGAGAGGGGGGGCGGCGCCCCCCTTTCCCTCTCCCTCCCCACTTCTTTCCCCCTCCTAGTAGGAGTCCTACTCCTACTAGGAGGAGGACTCCTCCTTGGCGCGCCATAGAGGGCCGGCCGGCCTCCTCCCCTTGATCCTTTATATACGGGGGCAGGGGGCACCCCTAGACACACAAGTTGATCCACGTGATCATATTCTTAGCCGTGTGCGGTGCCCCCTTCCACCATAGTCCTCGATAATATTGTAGCGGTGCTTAGGCGAAGCCCTGCGACGGTAGTACATCAAGATCGTCACCACGCTGTCGTGCTGACGGAACTCTTCCCCGACACTTTGCTGGATCGGAGTTCGGGGGTCGTCATCGAGCTGAACGTGTGCTAGAACTCGGAGGTGCCGTAGTTTCGGTGCTTGATCGGTCGGGCCGTGGAGACGTACGACTACATCAACCAAACGCTTCCGTTGTCGGTCTACAAGGGTACGTAGATCACACTCTCCCCTCTCGTTGCTATGCATCACCATGATCTTGCGTGTGCGTAGGAAATTTTTGAAATTACTATGTTCCCCAACACTTTAGCTATATGTAAGTCGTCTGATTCGGTGTAAGGTGTTTTTTTCTCGAATATGCACGAGTGTGCATATCATATATTAAAGAATGAAAGGCATAGAAAGCCTTCACCGGTCATTTACAAGTGCGGTGATTTCTCACACCCATATGTACAACTCCACTCCACCTAATACAAATTAGACTACTCCTTGCCACTGGTCCACCTTACTAAGTCTGCAAACACAAAATCACCTCCCCTCTCGTTGCTATGCATCACCATGATCTTGCGTGTGCGTAGGAAATTTTTTGAAATTACTACGTTCCCCAACAGTGGCATCCGAGCCTAGGTTTTATATGTTGATGTTATATGCATGAGTAGAACACAAGTGAGTTGTGGGCGATATAAGTCATACTGCTTACCAGCATGTCATACTTTGGTTCGGCGGTATTGTTGGACGAAGCGGCCCGGACCGACATTACGCGTACGCTTACGCGAGACCGGTTCTCCCGACGTGCTTTGCACATAGGTGGCTTGCGGGTGACAGTTTCTCCAACTTTAGTTGAACCAAGTGTGGCTACGCCCGGTCCTTGCGAAGGTTAAAACAGCACCAACTTGACAAACTATCGTTGTGGTTTTGATGCGTAGGTAAGATTGGTTCTTGCTTAAAGCCCGTAGCAGCCACGTAAAACTTGCAACAACAAAGTAGAGGACGTCTAACTTGTTTTTGCAGGGCATGTTGTGATGTGATATGGTCAAGACATGATGCTAAATTTTATTGTATGAGATGATCATGTTTTGTAACCGAGTTATCGGCAACTGGCAGGAGCCATATGGTTGTCGCTTTATTGTATGCAATGCAATCGCGCTGTAATGCTTTACTTTATCACTAAGCGGTAGCGATAGTCGTGGAAGCATAAGATTGGCGAGACAACAACGATGCTACGATGGAGATCAAGGTGTCGCACTGGTGACGATGGTGATCACGACGGTGCTTTGGAGATGGAGATCACAAGCACAAGATGATGATGGCCATATCATATCACTTATATTGATTGCATGTGATGTTTATCTTTTATGCATCTTATCTTGCTTTGATTGACGGTAGCATTATAAGATGATCTCTCACTAAATTATCAAGAAGTGTTCTCCCTGAGTATGCACCGTTGCGAAAGTTCTTCGTGCTGAGACACCACGTGATGATCGGGTGTGATAGGCTCTACGTTCAAATACAACGGGTGCAAAACAGTTGCACACGTGGAATACTCAGGTTATACTTGACGAGCCAAGCATATACAGATATGGCCTCGGAACACGGAGACCGAAAGGTCGAGCGTGAATCATATAGTAGATATGATCAACATAGTGATGTTCACCAATGAAACTACTCCATCTCACGTGATGATCGGACATGGTTTAGTCGATTTGGATCACGTAATCACTTAGAGGATTAGAGGGATGTCTATCTAAGTGGGAGTTCTTTAAGTAATATGATTAATTGAACCTAAATTTATCATGAACTTAGTACCTGATAGTATCTTGCTTGTTTATGTATGATTGTAGATAAATGGCCCATGTTGTTGTTCCGTTGAATTTTAAATGCGTTCCTTGAGAAAGCAAAGTTGAAAGATGATGGTAGCAATTACACGGACTGGGTCCGTAACTTGAGGATTATCCTCATTGCTGCACAGAAGAATTACGTCCTGGAAGCACTGCTGGGTGCCAGGCCTGCTGCTGGAGCAACAGCAGATGTTGTGAATGTCTGGCAGAGCAAAGCTGATGACTACTCGATAGTTCAGTGTGCCATGCTTTACGGCTTAGAACCGGGACTTCAACGACGTTTTGAACATCATGGAGCATATGAGATGTTCCAGGAGTTGAAGTTAATATTTCAAGCAAATGCCCGGATTGAGAGATATGAAGTCTCCAATAAGTTCTATAGCTGCAAGATGGAGGAGAACAGTTCTGTCAGTGAGCATATACTCAAAATGTCTGGGTATAATAATCACTTGATTCAAATGGGAGTTAATCTTCCAGATGATTGCGTCATTGACAGAATTCTCCAATCACTGCCACCAAGCTACAAGAGCTTCGTGATGAACTATAATATGCAAGGGATGAATAAGACTATTCCCGAGCTCTTCGCAATGCTGAAAGCTGCGGAGGTAGAAATCAAAAAGGAGCATCAAGTGTTGATGGTCAACAAGACCACTAGTTTCAAGAAAAAGGGAAAAGGGAAGAAGAAGGGGAACTTCAAGAAGAACAGCAAGCAAGTTGCTGCTCAAGAGAAGAAACCCAAGTCTGGACCTAAGCCTGAAACTGAGTGCTTCTACTGCAAGCAGACTGGTCACTGGAAGCGGAACTGCCCCAAGTATTTGGAGGATAAGAAGGATGGCAAGGTGAACAAAGGTATATGTGATATACATGTTATTGATGTGTACCTTACTAATGCTCGCAGTAGCACCTGGGTATTTTATACTGGTTCTGTTGCTAATATTTGCAACTCGAAACAGGGACTACGAATTAAGCGAAGATTGGCTAAGGACGAGGAGACGATGCGCATGGGAAACGGTTCCAAAGTCGATGTGATCGCGGTCGGCACGCTACCTCTACATCTACCTTCGGGATTAATATTAGACCTAAATAATTGTTATTTGGTGCTAGCGTTAAGCATGAACATTATATCTGGACTTTGTTTGATGCGAGACGGTTATTCATTTAAATCAGAGAATAATGGTTGTTCTATTTATATGAGTAATATCTTTTGTGGTCATGCAACCTTGAAGGGTGGTCTATTCTTATTGAATCTCGATAGTAGTAACACACATATTCATAATGTTGAAGCCAAAAGATGCAGAGTTGATAATGATAGTGCAACTTATTTGTGGCACTGCGTTTAGGTCGTATCAGTGTAAAGCGCATGAAGAAACTCCATACTGATGGACTTTTGGAACCACTTGATTATGAATCACTTGGTACTTGCGAACCGTGCCTCATGGGCAAGATGACTAAAACGCCGTTCTCCGGTACTATGGAGAGAGCAACAGATTTGTTGGAAATCATACATACAGATGTATGTGGTCCAATGAATATTGAGGCTCGTGGCGGATATCGTTATTTTCTCACCTTCACAGATGACTTAAGCAGATATGGGTATATCTACTTAATGAAACATAAGTCTGAAACGTTTGAAAAGTTCAAAGAATTTCAGAGTGAAGTTGAAAATCATCGTAACAAGAAAATAAAGTTTCTACGATCTGATCGTGGAGGAGAATATTTGAGTTACGAGTTTGGTGTACATTTGAAACAATGCGGAATAGTTTCGCAACTCACGCCACCCGGAACACCACAGCGTAATGGTGTGTCTGAACGTCGTAACCGTACTTTACTAGATATGGTGCGATCTATGATGTCTCTTACTGATTTACCGCTACCGTTTTGGGGTTATGCTTTGGAGACGGCCGCATTCACGTTAAATAGGGCACCATCAAAATCCGTTGAGACGACACCTTATGAACTATGGTTTGGCAAGAAACCAAAGTTGTCGTTTCTGAAAGTTTGGGGCTGCGATACTTATGTGAAAAAGCTGCAACCTGATAAGCTCGAACCCAAATCGGAGAAACGTGTCTTCATAGGATATCCAAAGGAGACTATTGGATACACATTCTATCACAGATCCGAAGGCAAGACTTTTGTTGCTAAGTTCGGAAACTTTCTAGAGAAGGAGTTTCTCTCGAAAGAAGTGAGTGGGAGGAAAGTAGAACTTGACGAGGTAACTGTACCTGCTCCCTTATTGGAAAGTAGTGCATCACAGAAAACTGTTTATGTGACACCTACACCAATTAGTGAGGAAGCTAATGATAATGATCATGAAACTTCAGAACAAGATACTACTGAACCTCGTAGATCAACCAGAGCGAGATCCGCGCCAGAGTGGTGTTGGAAATATGCCCTAGAGGCAATAATAAATTGGTTATTATTATATTTCCTTGTTCATGATAATCGTTTATTATCCATGCTAGAATTGTATTGATAGGAAACTCAGATACATGTGTGGATACATAGACAACACCATGTCCCTAGTAAGCCTCTAGTTGACTAGCTCATTGATCAATAGATGGTTACGGTTTCCTGACCATGGACATTGGATGTCGTTGATAGCGGGATCACATCATTAGGAGAATGATGTGATGGACAAGACCCAATCCTAAGCCTAGCACAAGATCATGTAGTTCGTATGCTAAAGCTTTTCTAATGTCAAGTATCATTTCCTTAGACCATGAGATTGTGCAACTCCCGGATACCGTAGGAGTGCTTTGGGTGTACCAAACGTCACAACGTAACTGGGTGGCTATAAAGGTTCACTACAGGTATCTCCGAAAGTGTCTGTTGGGTTGGCACGAATCGAGACTGGGATTTGTCACTCCGTGTAAACGGAGAGGTATCGCTGGGCCCACTCGGTAGGACATCATCATAATGTGCACAAGTGGATCAAGGAGTTGATCACGGGATGATGTGTTACGAAACGAGTAAAGAGACTTGCCGGTAACAAGATTGAATAAGGTATCGGGATACCGACGATCGAATCTGGGGCAAGTATCGTACCGATAGACAAAGGGAATTGTATACGGGATTGATTAAATCCTTGCCATCGTGGTTCATCCGATGAGATTATCGTGGAGCATGTGGGAGCCAACATGGGTATCCAGATCCCGCTGTTGGTTATTGACCGGAGAGTTGTCTCGGCCATGTCTGCATGACTCCCGAACCCGTAGGGTCTACACACTTTAGTTTCGATGATGCTAGGGTTATAGGGAAAGTATGTATGTGGTCACCGAATGTTGTTCGGAGTCCCGGATGAGATCCCGGACATCACGAGAAGTTCCGGAATGGTCCGGAGGTAAAGATTTATATATGGGAAGTCCTGTTTTGGTCACCGGAAGAGTTTCGGGGTTTATCGGTAACGTACCGGGACCACCGGGAGGGTCCCGGGGGTCCACCAAGTGGGGCCACCAACCCCAGAAGGTTGCGTGGGCCAAGAGTGGTGAGGGACCAGCCCCTTAGTGGGCTGGTGCGCCTCCCACAAGCCCATGGCGCCTAAGAGGTGGGAAAGGGGCAAACCCTAAGGGATATGGGCCTTAGGGCCCATATTGGTGCGCCTCCCTCTCCTCTCCCCCTCTTGGTCGCCACCCTTGATCCCCATCTAGGGCTGCCGTCCCCCCTAGGGGTGGGAACCCTAGAGGGGGCGCAGCCCCCTCCCCTTCCTTATATATATTGAGGCATTGGGCAGCCCACAACACGCGATTCCATCTCTCGTTGGTGCAGCCCTGCATCTCTCTCTCTCCCTCCTCTTCTGTGGTGCTTGGCGAAGTCCTGCAGGATTGCCACGCTCCTCCATCACCACCACGCCGTTGTGCTGCTGCTGGATGGAGTCTTCCTCAACCTCTCCCTCTCTCCTTGCTGGATCAAGGCGTGGGAGACGTCACCGGGCTGCACGTGTGTTGAACGCGGAGGTGCCGTGCGTTCGGCACTTGATCATCGGTGATTTGAATCACGACGAGTACGACTCCATCAACCCCGTTCACTTGAACGCTTCCGCTTAGCGATCTACAAGGGTATGTAGATGCACTCTCCTTCCCCTCGTTGCTGGTCTCTCCATAGATAGATCTTGGTGACACGTAGGAATTTTTTTTGAATTTCTGCTACGTTCCCCAACAGTGGCATCATGAGCTAGGTCTATTGCGTAGATTCTATGCACGAGTAGAACACAAAGTAGTTGTGGGCGTTGATTTTGTTCAATATGCTTGCCGTTACTAGTCTTATCTTGATTCGGCGGCATCGTGGGATGAAGCGGCCCGGACCAACCTTACACGTACTCTTACGTGAGACAGGTTCCACCGACTGACATGCACTAGTTGCATAAGGTGGCTAGCGGGTGTCTGTCTCTCCTACTTTAGTCGGATCGGATTCGATGAAAAGGGTCCTTATGAAGGGTAAATAGCAATTGGCATATCACGTTGTGGTCTTTGCGTAGGTAAGAAACGTTCTTGCTAGAAACCCATAGCAGCCACGTAAAACATGCAAACAACAATTAGAGGACGTCTAACTTGTTTTTGCAGGGTATGCTATGTGATGTGATATGGCCAAAAGGATGTGATGAATGATATATGTGATGTATGAGATTGATCATGTTCTTGTAATAGGAATCACGACTTGCATGTCGATGAGTATGACAACCGGCAGGAGCCATAGGAGTTGTCTTAATTTATTCATGACCTGCGTGTCAACATAAACGTCATGTAATTACTTTACTTTATTGCTAAACGTTAGCTGTAGTAGTAGAAGTAATAGATGACGTGACAACTTCATGGAGACATGATGATGGAGATCATGATGATGGAGATCATGGTGTCATGCCGGTGACAAGATGATCATGGAGCCCCAAGATGGAGATCAAAGGAGCTATATGATATTGGCCATATCATGTCACTACTATTTGATTGCATGTGATGTTTATCATGTTAATACATCTTATTTGCTTAGAACGACGGTAGTAAATAAGATTATCCCTCATTAAAATTTCAAGAAGTGTTCTCCCCTAACTGTGCACCGTTGCTACAGTTCGTCGTTTCTAAGCACGCCGTGATGATCGGGTGTGATGGATCCTTACGTTCACATACAACGGGTGTTGACGAGCCTAGCATGTACAGACATGGCCTCGGAACACATGCAAAACACTTAGGGTTAACTTGACGAGCCTAGCATGTACAGACATGGCCTCGGAACACAGAAGACCGAAAGGTCGAGCATGAGTCGTATAGAAGATACGATCAACATGAAGATGTTCACCGACGTTGGCTAGTCCGTCTCACGTGATGATCGGACACGGCCTAGTTAACTCGGATCATGTAATCACTTAGATGACTAGAGGGATGTCTATCTAAGTGGGAGTTCATAAGATGAACTTAATTATCCTGAACATAGTCAAAAGATCTTTGCAAATTATGTCGTAGCTCGCGCTTCAGTTCTACTGTTTAGATATGTTCCTAGAGAAAATTTAGTTGAAAGTTGATAGTAGCAATTATGCGGACTAGGTCCGTTAACTGAGGATTGTCCTCATTGCTTCTTAGAAGGCTTATGTCCTTAATGCACCGCTCAGTGTGCTGAACCTCGAACGTTGTCTGTGGATGTTGCGAACATCTGACATACACGTTTTGATGACTACGTGATAGTTCAGTTAAACGGTTTAGAGTTGAGGCACTGAAGACGGTTTTGAAACGTCGCAAAACATATGAGATGTTTCGAGGGCTGAAATTGGGATTTCAGGCTCGTGCCCACGTCAAGAGGTATAAGACCTCCGACGATTTTCTTAGCCTGCAAACTAAGGGAGAAAAGCTCAATTGTTGAGCTTGTGCTCAGATTGTCTGAGTACAACAATCATTTGAATCGAGTGGGAGTTGATCTTCCAGATGAGATAGTGATGTTTCTCCGAAGTCATTACCACCAAGCTGCTAGAGCTTCGTGTTGAACTATAATATATCAGGGATATATATGATGATCCTTGAGATATTCGCGATGTTTGACACCGCGAAAGTAGAAATCAAGAAGGAGCATCAATTGTTGATGGTTGGTGAAACCACTAGTTTCAAGAAGGGCAAGGGAACAAAGGGATACTTCATGAAACGGCAATTCAGCTGCAGCTCTAGTGAAGAAACCCAAGGTTGAACCCAAACCCGAGACTAAGTGCTTCTGTAATAAAGGGAACAGCCACTGGAGCAGAATTACCCTAGATACTTGGTAGATAAGAAGGCTGGCAAGGTCGATAGAAGTATATTGGATATACATTGTGTTGATGTGTACTTTACTAGTACTCCTAGTAGCACCAGGGTATTAGATACCGGTTCAGTTGCTAAGTGTTAGTAACTCGAAATAAAAGCTACGGAACAAACGGAGACTAGCTAAAGGTGAGCTGACGATATGTGTTGGAAGTGATTCCAATGTTGATATGATCAAGCATCGCACGCTCCCTCTACCATCGAGCTTGGTGTTTGCGTTGAGCATAGACATGATTGGATTACGTCTATCGGAATACGGTTATTCATTTAAGGAGAATAATGGTTACTCTGTTTATTTGAATAAAACCTTCAATGGTCTTGCACCTAAAATGAATGGTTCATTGAATCTCGATCATAGTGATACACATGTTCATGCAAAAAGATAGTAATGATAGTACCACCTACTTGTGGCACTGCCACGT
This sequence comes from Triticum urartu, assembly GCF_003073215.2. Lineage (NCBI taxonomy): Eukaryota > Viridiplantae > Streptophyta > Magnoliopsida > Poales > Poaceae > Triticum > Triticum urartu. Next base: position 536,011,826 of record NC_053026.1, on the reverse strand, counting down.
AAGTCATATCGGTATAAAACGCATGAAGAAGCTCCATGTTGATGGATCTTTGGACTCACTCATTTTTGAAAGGATTGAGACATGCGAACCATGTTTGTTGGTAGATATGCATGAAGAAACTCTATACAGATGGACCGTTTGGACTCACTTGATTTTGAATCACTTGAGACATGAAAATCATACCACATGGGCAAGATGACTGAAAGCCTCGGTTTCAGTAAAATGGAACTAGAAAGCAACCTGTTGGAAGTAATACATTTTGATGTGTGCAATCCAATGAGTGCTGAGGCATGTAGTGGATATCGTTATGTTTTTACTTCACAGATGATTTGAGTAGATGTTGAGTATATTTACTTGATGAATCATGAGTCTGAATTATTGAAAGGTTCAAGTAATTTCAGTGTGAAGTTGGAAGATCGTCGTGATAAGAGGATAAAAATATCTATGATATGATCATAGAGATGAATATCTGAATTACGAGTTTGGCACAGAATTAAGACATTGTGGAAATTGTTTCAAAACTAATACAGCCTGGAACACCATAGTGTGATGGTGTGTCTGAACATCATAACTGCACCCTATTGGATATGATGCATACCATGATGTCTCTTATTGAATTACCACGATAGTTTATGGGTTAGGCATTAAAGACAACCACATTCACTTTAAATAGGGCACCACGTAATTCCGATGAGATGACACCATATAAACTATGGTTTAGAGAAACCTAAGCTGTCATTTCTTTAAAAGTTTGGGGCTGCGACGCTTATGTGAAAAAGTTTCAGGCTGATAAGCTCGAACCCAAAGCGGATAAATGCATCTTCATAGGACACCCAAAACAGTTGGGTATACCTCCTGTCTCAGATTAAAAAGCAATATGGGATTGTTTCTAGAATCGGGTCCTTTCTCGAGGAAAAGTTTCTCTCGAAAGAATTGAGTGGGAGGATGGTGGAGACTTGATGAGGTTATTGAACCGTCACTTCAACTAGTGTATAGCAGGGCACAAAGAGTTGTTCCTGTGGCACCTACACCAATTGAAGTGGAAGCTTATGATAGTGATCATGAAACTTCAGATCAAATCACTACCAAACCTCGTGGGATGACAAGGATGTGTACTACTTCAGAGTGGTACGTAATCCTGTCTTGGAAGTCATGTTGCTAGACAACAATGAACCTACGAGCTATGGAGAAGCGATGGTGGGCCTGGATTCCGATAAATGGCTTGAGGCCATATAATCCGAGAGAGGATCCATGTATGAAAACAAAGTGTAGACTTTGGAAGAACTACTTGATGGTCGTAAGGCTGTTGAGTACAGATGGATTTTAAAAGGAAGACGGACAATGATGGTAAATGTCACCATTAAGAAAGCTCGACTTGTCGTTAAGATGTTTACTGACAAGTTCAAGGAGTTGACTACGATGAGACTTTCTCACTCGTAGCGATGCTAAGAGTCTGTTGGAATTATATTAGCGATTACTGCATTATTTATGAAATCTTGCAGATAGGATGTCAAAACATTGTTTCCTCGACAATTTTCTTGAGGAAAGGTTGTATGTGATACAACCGGAAGGTTTTGTCAATCCTGAAAGATGCTAATAAGTATGCGAAGCTCCAGCAATCCTTCTAAGGACTGGAGTAAGCATCTCGGAGTTGGAATGTACGCTTTGATGAGATGATCAAAGACTTTGGGTTTATACAAAGTTTATGAGAAACTTGTATTTCCAAAGAAGTGAGTGGGAGCACTATAGAATTTCTGATAAGTATATGTTATGGATCAGAAATGATGTAGAATTTCTAGAAAGCATATAGGGTTATTTGGAAAGTGTTTTTCAATGGAAAGCCTGGATTAAGCTACTTGAACATTGAGCATTAAGATCTATAAGGATAGATCAAAACGCTTAATGGTACTTTCAAATGAGCACATACCTTGACATGATCTTGAAGGTGTTCAAGATGGATCAGTCAAAGAAGGAGTTCTTGCCTGAGTTGTAAGGTATGAAGTTAAAGACTTAAAGCTCGACCACGGCAGAATAAAGAGAAAGGACGAAGGTCGTCCCCTATGCTTAAGACATAGGCTCTACAGTATGCTATGCTGTGTACCGCACCTGAAATGTGCCTTGCCATGAGTCAGTCAAGGGGAACAAGAGTGATCTAAGAATGGATCACAGGACAGCGGTCAAAGTTATCCTTAGTAACTAGTGGACTAAGGAATCTTCTCGATTATGGAGGTGGTAAAAGAGTTCGTCGTAAAGGGTTATGCCGATGCAAACTTTGACACTAATCCAGATTATTCTGAGTAGTAAACTAGATTCGTATAGTAGAACAGTTATTTGGAATAAGCTCCAAATAGAACGTGGTAGCTGCATCTAGGAGATGACATAGAGATTTGTAAAGCACACACGGATCTGAAAGGTTCAGACCCGTTGACTAAAACCTCTCTCACAAGCAACATGATCAAACCCAGAACTCAATGAGTGCTAATCACATAGTGATGTGAACTAGATTATTGACTCTAGTAAACTCTTTGGATGTTGGTTACATGGCGATGTGACCTGTGAGCGTTAATCACATGGCGATGTGAACTAGATTATTGACTCTAGTGCAAGTGGGAGACTGTTGGAAATATGCCCTAGAGGCAATAATAAATTGGTTATTATTATATTTCCTTGTTCATGATAATCGTTTATTATCCATGCTAGAATTGTATTGATAGGAAACTCAGATACATGTGTGGATACATAGACAACACCATGTCCCTAGTAAGCCTCTAGTTGACTAGCTCGTTGATCAATAGATGGTTACGGTTTCCTGACCATGGACATTGGATGTCGTTGATAGCGGGATCACATCATTAGGAGAATGATGTGATGGACAAGACCCAATCCTAAGCCTAGCACAAGATCATGTAGTTCGTATGCTAAAGCTTTTCTAATGTCAAGTATCATTTCCTTAGACCATGAGATTGTGCAACTCCCGGATACCGTAGGAGTGCTTTGGGTGTACCAAACGTCACAACGTAACTGGGTGACTATAAAGGTGCACTACGGGTATCTCCGAAAGTGTCTGTTGGGTTGGCACGAATCGAGACTGGGATTTGTCACTCCGTGTAAGCGGAGAGGTATCTCTGGGCCCACTTGGTAGGACATCATCATAATGTGCACAATGTGATCAAGGAGTTGATCACGGGATGATGTGTTACGGAACGAGTAAAGAGACTTGCCGGTAACGAGATTGAACAAGGTATCGGGATACCGACGATCGAATCTCGGGCAAGTATCGTACCGATAGACAAAGGGAATTGAATACGGGATTGATTAAGTCCTTGACATCGTGGTTCATCCGATGAGATCATCGTGGAACATGTGGGAGCCAACATGGGTATCCAGATCCCGCTGTTGGTTATTGACCGGAGAACGTCTCGGTCATGTCTGCATGTCTCCCGAACCCGTAGGGTCTACACACTTAAGGTTCGATGACGCTAGGGTTGTAAAGGAAGTTTATATGTGGTTACCGAATGTTGTTCGGAGTCCCGGATGAGATCCCGGACGTCACGAGGAGTTCCGGAATGGTCCGGAGGTAAAGATTTATATATGGGAAGTCCTGTTTTGGTCACCGGAAGAGTTTCGGGGTTTATCGGTAACGTACCGGGACCACCGGGAGGGTCCCGGGGGTCCACCAAGTGGGGCCACCAACCCCAGAAGGTTGCGTGGGCCAAGAGTGGTGAGGGACTAGCCCCTTAGTGAGCTGGTGCGCCTCCCACAAGAGCCCATGGCGCCTAAGAGGTGGGAAAGGGGCAAACCCTAATGGGATATGCGCCTTAGGGCCCATATTGGTGCGCCTCCTTCTCCCATCCCCTCTTGGCCGCCACCCTTGTTCCCCATCTAGGGCTGCCGCCCCCCTAGGGGTGGGAACCCTAGAGGGGGCGCAGCCCCTCCCCTTCCCTATATATATTGAGGCATTGGGCAGCCCACAACACGCGATTCCATCTCTCGTTGGTGCAGCCCTGCATCTCTCTCTCTCCCTCCTCTTCTGTGGTGCTTGGCGAAGCCCTGCAGGATTGCCACGCTCCTCCATCACCACCACGCCGTTGTGCTGCTGCTGGATGGAGTCTTCCTCAACCTCTCCCTCTCTCCTTGCTGGATCAAGGCGTGGGAGACGTCACCGGGCTGCACGTGTGTTGAACGCGGAGGTGTCGTGCGTTCGGCACTTGATCATCGGTGATTTGAATCACGACGAGTACGACTCCATCAACCCCGTTCACTTGAACGCTTCCGCTTAGCGATCTACAAGGGTATGTAGATGCACTCTCCTTCCCCTCGTTGCTGGTCTCTCCATAGATAGATCTTGGTGACACGTAGGAAATTTTTTTGAATTTCTGCTACGTTCCCCAACAAGTGGTACGGTAATACAGTTCTGGAAGTCATGCTACTAGATCATGATGAACCTACGAACTATGAAGAAGCGATGGTGAGCCCAGATTCCGCAAAATGGCTTGAAGCCATGAAATCTGAGATGGGATCCATGTATGAGAACAAAGTGTGGACTTTGGTTGACTTGCCCAATGATCAGCAAGCAATTGAGAATAAATGGATCTTCAAGAAGAAGACTGACGCCGATGGTAATATTACTGTCTACAAAGCTTGACTTGTCGCAAAAGGGTTGCGGCAAGTTCAAGGGGTTGACTACGATGAGACCTTCTCACCCGTAGCGATGCTTAAGTCTGTCCGAATCATGTTAGCAATCGCCGCATTTTATGATTATGAAATTTGGCAGATGGATGTCAAAACTGCATTCCTGAATGGATTTCTGGAAGAAGAGTTGTATATGATGCAACCAGAAGGTTTTGTCGATCCAAAGGGAGCTAACAAAGTGTGCAAGCTCCAGCGATCCATTTATGGACTGGCGCAAGCCTCTCGGAGTTGGAATAAACGCTTTGATAGTGTGATCAAAGCATTTGGTTTTATACAGACTTTTGGAGAAGCCTGTATTTACAAGAAAGTGAGTGGGAGCTCTGTAGCATTTCTGATATTATATGTGGATGACATATTACTGATCGGAAATGATATAGAATTTCTGGATAGCATAAAGGGATACTTGAATAAGAGTTTTTCAATGAAAGACCTCGGTGAAGCTGCTTACATATTAGGCATAAAGATCTATAGAGATAGATCAAGACGTTTAATTGAACTTTCACAAAGCACATACCTTGACAAGATTTTGAAGAAGTTCAAAATGGATCAAGCAAAGAAAGGGTTCTTGCCTGTGTTACAAGGTGTGAAGTTGAGTCAGACTCAATGCCCGACCACTGTAGAAGATAGAGAGAAAATGAAAGATGTTCCCTATGTTTCAGCCATAGGCTCTATCATGTATGCAATGCTGTGTACCAGACCTGATGTGTGCCTTGCTATAAGTCTAGCAGGGAGGTACCAAAGTAATCCAGGAGTGGATCACTGGACAGCGGTCAAGAACATCCTGAAGTACCTGAAAAGGACTAAGGATATGTTTCTCGTATATGGAGGTGACAAAGAGCTCATCATAAACGGTTACGTTGATGCAAGCTTTGACACTGATCCGGACGATTCTAAATCGCAAACCGGATACGTGTTTACATTAAACGGTGGAGCTGTCAGTTGGTACAGTTCTAAACAAAGCGTCGTGGCGGGATCTACGTGTGAAGCGGAATACATAGCTGTTTCGGAAGCAGCAAATGAAGGAGTCTGGATGAATGAGTTCATATCCGATCTAGGTGTCATACCTAGTGCATCGGGTCCAATGAAAATCTTTTGTGACAATACTGGTGCAATTGCCTTGGCGAAGGAATCCAGATTTCACAAGAGAACCAAGCACATCAAGAGACGCTTCAATTCCATCCGGGATCTAGTCCAGGTGGGAGACATAGAGATTTGCAAGATACATACGGATCTGAATGTTGCAGACCTGTTGACTAAGCCTCTTCCACGAGCAAAACATGATCAGCACCAAGGCTCCATGGGTGTTAGAATCATTACTGTGTAATCTAGATTATTGACTCTAGTGCAAGTGGGAGACTGAAGGAAATATGCCCTAGTGGCAATATAAAGTTATTATTTATTTCCTTATATCATGATAAAAGTTTATTATTCATGCTAGAATTGTATTAACCGGAAACATAATACATGTGTGAATACATAGACAAACAGAGTGTCACTAGTATGCCTCTACTTGACTAGCTCGTTAATCAAAGATGGTTATGTTTCCTAACCATGGACAAAGAGTTGTTATTTGATTAACGGGATCACATCATTAGTTGAATGATCTGATTGACATGACCCATTCCATTAGCTTAGCACCCGATCGTTTAGTATGTTGCTATTGCTTTCTTCATGACTTATACATGTTCCTATGACTATGAGATTATGCAACTCCCGTTTTCCATAGGAACACTTTGTGTGCTACCAAACGTCACAACGTAACTGGGTGATTATAAAGGAGCTCTACAGGTGTCTCCAAAGGTACATGTTGGGTTGGCGTATTTCAAGATTAGGATTTGTCACTCCGATTGTCGGAGAGGTATCTCTGGGCCCTCTCGGTAATGCACATCACTTAAGCCTTGCAAGCATTGCAACTAATGAGTTAGTTGCGGGATGATGTATTACAGAACGAGTAAAGAGACTTGCCGGTAACGAGATTGAACTAGGTATTGAGATACCGACGATCGAATCTCGGGCAAGTAACATACCGATGACAAAGGGAACGACGTATGTTGTTATGCGGTCTGACCGATAAAGATCTTCGTAGAATATGTAGGAGCTAATATGAGCATCCAGGTTCCGCTATTGGTTATTGACCGGAGACGTGTCTCGGTCATGTCTACATTATTCTCGAACCCGTAGGGTCCGCACGCTTAAGGTTTCGATGACAGTTATATTATGAGTTTATGAGTTTTGATGTACCAAAGTTAGTTCGGAGTCCCGGATGTGATCACGGACATGACGAGGAGTCTCGAAATGGTCGAGACATAAAGATTGATAAATTGGACGGCTATATTCGGACATCGGAAGTGTTCCGGGTGATTTCGGAGAAAACCGGAGAGCCGGAGGGTTACCGGAACCCCCCGGGAGAAGTAATGGGCCATATGGGCCTTAGTGGAGAGAGAGAGGGGCAGCTAAAGGTGGGCCGCGCGCCTCCTCCCCCCTGGTCCGAATTGGACTAGGAGAGGGGGGGCGGCGCCCCCCTTTCCCTCTCCCTCCCCACTTCTTTCCCCCTCCTAGTAGGAGTCCTACTCCTACTAGGAGGAGGACTCCTCCTTGGCGCGCCATAGAGGGCCGGCCGGCCTCCTCCCCTTGATCCTTTATATACGAGGGCAGGGGGCGCCCCTAGACACACAAGTTGATCCACGTGATCATATTCTTAGCCGTGTGCGGTGCCCCCTTCCACCATAGTCCTCGATAATATTGTAGCGGTGCTTAGGCGAAGCCCTGCGACGGTAGTACATCAAGATCGTCACCACGCCGTCGTGCTAACAGAACTCTTCCCCGACACTTTGCTGGATCGGAGTCCGGGGATCGTCATCGAGTTGAACGTGTGCTAGAATTCTGAGGTGCCGTAGTTTCGGTGCTTGATCGGTCGGGCCGTGGAGACGTACGACTACATCAACCAAACGCTTCCGTTGTCGATCTACAAGGGTACGTAGATCACACTCTCCCCTCTCGTTGCTATGCATCACCATGATCTTGCGTGTGCGTAGGAATTTTTTTGAAATTACTACGTTCCCCAACATTAATTAGTTTAGATTATTTAGATTATTATTTTTTCACTAGTATATATGTATGAATGCATGTTAGATGGATATAATTAGTGTTTAGTTAGTATGGAATTTTTTTATATAATGTTGTTTTTCAGTTTTTTAATGGATGTATAAAAGTTGTGTTTTCTGTTTTTAGTGTTAGATGCTTAATTAGTATGAAATAGCATATAGAATTTTGACATATGCAATGATAGCATAATTAGTGTTATATAGAAATGTTAGAAATTTTAGTTATCAAAATCCAATCATTAAAAAAATGTTACTTTTTGCGAGCATATAGCTAGTATTTGTTCTCGACGATGCCCGGCCCGCATCCTCGCCGTCGACCCGTCCGCGACGACGTCCGACTGACCCATGTCCAGGACTGGGCTCCACCGGGCTGGCACTGGGAGGTGTTGCCTGGAGGGGCGCGCCGCTTGATGAGGAACCCAGCCTCGGGTCCCGTCGTCGACCTTGATCTCGTTTGGTGGCGTTCGCGTGGGCCAGTTTCGGTGCGGAGGGAGCCGGCCCCGCCGGAGGTGGTACGTCGCCGTGTCAGGGAGGAGGACGAGCACGTCGATCGCTACATGGTTGCGTTAGAGGGCGGCAGGTTCTCCAATACCTGGCAGTTTCTTCAGGGATCTCACTTCAGCTATGATCCTGTGAGGGTTCCTTCTCTTTGGGTGTCCACCGCCCGCGCCGCAGGAACCGCGAGTGTCCTAGATTCTTCTGTAGTATTCGATCTTTAATTAGCTACCTAGCCAGTGATGTACTATTCAATATTATATATTATTCGAGACGATGTATTCGAGATTATATCTATTATTCGAGACGATGTATTCGAGATTATATCTATTATTCGAGACGATGTATTTGAGATTATATCTATTATTCGAGACGATGTAATTTGAATACTAAATTGTTTTATATTTCTTTTGGCATAGTTAAATAAAAGCTATGGCGGACAATACCGACAGAGTGGGAGAACAGACCATGTTCGATATAATACGCGGGCCAGATGATGATCAAAATGAAGAAGATTATGACGGCTCCGAATTTCTAAACAACACCGGAGAGGGTGATATGATATTCGATCGCGACGACCGAATTGATGAAGTCGTGAACTAGGATTATGACAATGACGAAGAACATGTTGATCTTGAAACAACAAAGACCGGCGAGGTATATATATTTATATAAGCAGGCATCTGGTGATCATCACATGTTTTAAATGAGTTGAAGATATATTAACGAATCGATCTTTCTTCTTTCAGCCATCCGGATCGAGCAAATCTTCAGGCAACAGGACGAAACGAGGCCCGAACAAAAAGTTGAAGCAGGGCGTAAAGTATAATATCGAGGCAATCAAACCTAATGGCGAACCATTAGCGCCTAAGAAGATTGCGGACAAGTTCGTTCGTCAGTGCGGAGTTCTTGTGAAGGACCAACTCCCGATCTCCCTTCAGGAATGGAGAGAGCCAGCAAAGCCACGTCCAGATCTTACTTTTGTCGATGACAGACAAAAAAGTCTGCTTTGGGATACTCTCATGGAACATTTCACCCTACCAGATCATTTCACAGAAGCAGATGTGCAGAAAGTCAAGGACGCTGCTCTTAGGAAGATGGCGGTTGCATTCAAGAACCACAAGAATCGTGAATGGGACAAGTACGTCAAGGGAGGAAGGAAGACTCCAGTATTCGAGGGAACACTAGAGAATCAAAGTGCTCATTGGGACGATTTCATGAAATTCAAGGATTCAGAATTAGCTAAGGAACGGTCGAGAATAAACAAGAAGAATGCCGAAAAAGAGGATAAGTTCCATAAGCTGGGGCCAGGTGGCTACGCGGTGGCAATGCCTAAGTGGGATAAGTCTGAGAAAGAGATGGAGGATGCAGGTGTCACTCCGTTTACTAAGAGCTGGTCCCCCAGGTGCAGGACTTGGTTCTATGCGCATGGGGGGGAGTTGGACCCGAAGACAGGCAAAGTTTCAATGAAGGCATGTCTGAACGGAGCCGACGATAATATACTTGTTGCAATAGAAGAGGCTCGAACGGGGGTGTTCCAGCCCAACAGAGAGAACGACGAGCTTACGCGTGCCCTGGGAAATCCTGAACACCCGGGAAGAACACGAGGCAAGGGCGCTATTCCGTGGTATGAGGGGTTTTCGGACTGGAACGCCGACTACAGAACCCGTGCGAGAAGGAAGATTGCGGAGGAGAAGCAGAGGAAGATGGAGGAGGAGAAGAGGAAGTTGGACTATGAACGCCTTCAAGGCCTAGAATCAGCGCACGCGGACTTGGTAGTCAAATTCCAGCGGCAACAGGAGCAGATCGACTCACTTAGCCAGCAAAGGGGGTCTCAGCAGCTGCAGCAGCTAGCGGATGATCCAGCATTGGATACCACCGCCCCATCCATGCCGAGAAGCAGCATGGGTTCCGCCCCGTTTGACGCAATGCTGGATAGATACCCCGTGGATGACATCGCGGAGAACACTAACTGCGAGCTACACTTCAAAATTAAGAACATATCCTTGAAGGTGGCGGACGGCGTTTCTTATACAAATTCCCCCGATGCAATCTTACATTGCAACCCGATTCTAGCAGGCTATGCTCGTGTCGTGGTTGATGAGGTGGTGGACCAATATTCGGGGCTAGAGCTTGACATTCCTGGAGGTGACGAGGAGCACACACTCGGAGATGCCAAACATCGTATCATCCTATGGAGAAAGGATTGCATCATCTTTCGAAGGCCACCGACACCGCGTCACCCGACTCCTCGTCGAAGTCCGCCACCGAGTCAGTAGACTCCCGCTCCTTCAAGTCCACCAACGCGTGAGGCCACTCCTCCTCCTCCAAGTCCGGCAAAGTGTCAGGCCACTCCTCCTCCAAGTCCGACACAGCGTCAGACGTCCACTCCTCCTCCAAGTCCGGCACAACCTCATGCCACTCCTCCTCCAAGTCCGGCACAGCTTCAGGCCACTCCTCCTCGTCCAACTCAGCCCCGTCAGCCGTCTCCGCCGCCTCAGCAATCGCAGAAGAGACACCCCACAGCTATGGTGCGTAGCGGTACGAGTCGAGGTCATAGTACAGGAAGTACAGGCGGAGGCAAGCGATATAAATATGGTCCAAACCTCACTACTCCTCTTCCTGAGAGGGCTTACGACAGGACCGAGGAGCAAACCAATGCCATAGTGCAGGCAGAAGTCGACGCCCATTTTGGACCGAAACCGCCACCGCCGCCAAGGGAGAAAGTGCCTGTGGAAGTAGTTGACCACTTCATTTGTATGGCTCAACCACCAGCTCCTAAGTCTGTTGACACAGACTATGAGCGCCACATCAGGAAGTTACATCGACAACGTCTATAGAAGGAGGCGAGCTCGAGCTCGAGCAAACAACAAGCAGCTGTCAAAAAATGCGGGAAAACCGTTGCCCAGCTGGGAGAACAGGCGGCGCAATCGATCCCCCCGCTTGTTGTGCCGCCAACAACACGTGACAGTACGCGCGTCCAATATTATTGTGGGCAAACAGTTTACGTTCCCGAGGTGGGTGATGTGGTAATAACCCAGGAGCATATAATGCAGGCTGAAACTCTCAAAATCACTGTTGGACAACTCCTCGAGATCGAGGACATGCTTGTGCTTACAGAGGAGGAAATAAAACGGAAATATGCCCGGGGCCAACCTTTGGTCAAGCCAGAAGAGGTCAAGAAGCTCCCCACGAGAATGTATGAATTGCATCAATGGTACATGGACATTACCAAGAGATCCGATCGAGAGTCCCTCATGGTGCAAGTCAAGAAGGATCATTACTACCATCAGAAACCTGTGACCGTTGAGTATTCTGAACTGTTTCAGTTATACAATCAAGACGCACTCGACAAATCTATCGTCAGTTGCTATTGTCTGTAAGTGATTTCTTTCTATAATTTAAGTCTCAAGCTAGCTGTAATGATCCTTTTGATCAATCATTACCTGTAATTATCCTCACTATATTCTTTTCTGTGGTATTATGCAGGATGAAGATGTATGAAATGAGAAAAGGTGGACGCTATGGCATTGGGTTCATTGACCTAAACACCGTTAATGAATACACATGGAAAATAAACAAGCATCATGAAAAGCAGGTAGAGGACAGCATGCTAGAGTTCTTGAAGCGCCTCAAATACAATGAAGATATACTACTTCCTTACAACTTCCAGTGAGTCACACTTTCTTGTACTACAAATTCTCTGTTTTTGCCTACTAGCTAGCTACATGTTTTTGCTTACATATGCCCGCTTAATTAAGACATGCAAACGTGTGTGCATGCAGATTTCACTGGATCTTGTGTATCATTAAAGTTGACGCTGGAACAGTTGAAATACTGGACTCACTACTCAAAGCAAATGACTATAACATCTTGTTTGGGATAGTCAACAGGTAATTTCAATCATTATTAACTATATATCTCGGCCTATTTAGTTCGTCATTTCATGATATGAACTATTTAATAACCCCTTTATTCATTTTCTTTGTCGGCGGGCAGGGCTTGGGCAAGGTTCATCAACGTCACGGAAGGCGAATGGAAACGACAACTGAAATGGTTTTGACCCAAGATAAATAATTAAGTAGTACTAGCTAGCTAGCTAGCTGCCATCTCTTTAATTATCATGCTTGATTAATTATTATCTGATCAAATTAAATTCCATTCTCGTAATAAAGGCCTTGAAGCAGGCGCAGGGGACTGATCTGTGTGCATTCTGCGTTTGCGAGAACATTCGCATGATGGCGTCCAAAAGGAGCAGATCTCAAAGACAAGAATGGGTACGCTTGTCAGAACACTATTCACAATTTTTACATCATTATCGATATCTAGTCACACAACTAATACACATGCATATTGATCTCCTTCTTAACAGTTCACAGAGGTGCGGGACAAGCTCCTAGAAACGGAGCGCGTAGAAGCACTTCAAGAGGAAATAGCGGGATTTTTGCTCGACCAGGTCATAAATCCGAAGGGAGAATACTATTACCCGCTACCGTCCCCATCGACCAGGTCATGAACCACTTCCAATTGTCATCGTGCTCCGAAGGCACTAATTAGGCTAATGCCACTAGCTCCGAAGGCAACATGCATATGTAGGAGAATTGTATATAGCTATACATGTGTGTATGTGTGAATTAATATGATGGTTTGTGAGACATTGATGATATATATATGATTGGTTCTACTAGAAATTAACGTGTACAATGTGTAGTATCATGAAATACCAGCAAACGAAAAAAAATTAAAATGGAAAACACAAAATTAAATAAAAAAAATCATAAAACCAAAAAACCTCCAAACATTTTAGTACCGGTCGGTGTTACCAAGCGGTACTAAAGGGCTCCCAGCCCCCGGAGCTGGCTCGTGCCACGTGGTTGCCCTTTAGCACCGGTTCGTGCTGAACCGGTACTAAAGGGAGGGGCCTTTAGTGCCCACACTTTAGTGCCGTAACCGGCACTAAAGGGCCTTACGAACCGATGCTATTGCCCGGTCTGCACTAGTGCGTCGAACACCTTGAGCGGGTCGTCGAAGTTGGGGATGTGGTCGAAGGGGTCCGCCGCCGCGCCCGGGTCGGAGAAGTGCCTGTTGACGTACTCAAGGACGCAGGAGAGGACCCGGCCGGTGACGCCGGGGACCGGGATGGCACCGTCGGCGGCGCCGCCCTTCTCCAGCGTGTCCTTGATCGTCTTAGACGCGGCGGCGATCGCCTCCTCCATCACCTCGAGCTCCTGGCCGTCGGAGCTGCGCAGGCGGACCATCTTCGTCGTCATCTTCGATCTCTCTGACTTCGGTTCTGCGATCGGCGGCCGCTGCGTATTTATATGCGAGGACAGGGAGACGATCGAGGACTTTGGGTCGGTGTACTCGGGCCGCCGCCGACTCCAACTCAGCCTTTTTTTTTAGAGAAACCGACTCAACTCAGGTTGCGTACGTAGTAGGAGGATTAAGAGGTTACTTGTCGATCTGCAGCCCGCAACAACAATGTCCATGCGATCGGCCCACGTAAATCATGTACATTTATTATTTATTTTGTAACTCTCACTTTTTTTAACAAACTGTACGAAAAAAGGAAGTTATTTTGTAACTGTCACCCGAAAAATGAGTTGGAATTTCTTTCAAATTAATACCCCAAAACAGCAAAGTAAGTAGTTGTTGTTCTTAATGCAAAATGCCATGATTTAAAAACAATAAACCCTTACAAGGCAACCCTCAAAAAATTAGAAATTCCAACCGGTTCCTTGAACAAAATAACGCCATCTTCCTCCTGCACACGCTGGTGGTGCGCCATGATCCATGCTCGATGTCCGCACACGTCGGTGGCACTCCATGATTCATGCTTGATGTCCGTGATCCATGCCTGATGTCACGACTGAGCCGAAGCTAGCAAGACTTTGAGTCCGCGGCCGGAAAGCCGTCGAGATATGCCGGAAGAAGCTAGTGGCCATTATCCAAAAATGGATCGTCGCCCTAGAAAGGAGGACAAGGAGAAGGGCTAAGAATGACGAAGACGACTACCACCTTCGTCAACATGGACCTTGACGCCATGACGCACGACGCGCTCACCTAGATTTGAAAGAGTCCATACGATGCAGACACTACCTCCTAGAACCAACACCAAGAGCAGAGGCCTGACCTGGTCGACCCCCGATCAAACTATTTCGCGTCGAAGGATGATCTAGAGAAACCTTATTCGACCGTCAGAGCCGAAGCCACGATAGCCAAAAATCCTAATTGAACAAACCTACTTCCTCCGATCGGAATTACTTGTCTCGGAAATGGATGTATCTAGAATTAAAATACGTTTAGATACATCCATTTCTACGACAAGTAATTCCGAACGGAGGGAGTAGACCGCTGGATGCACCCGGAATAAGGTCACAGGGTTCCCCTCCCTCCCCACTGCCGCCAGAGCAGAACCCCATGACCCCTCATTATTGTGGCAATCGTAATTTGTCGCAACTGATGCAGTTCAGTTGGACCATGAACAGTCACCTTCACCGTTCAATTCCAGGAATCCTCTTTAAGCTATATGCGTACAGTCTACATTTTTAAAGACAAGAAAAGGGCTGAATTTTGACAGCACAAGCATCGACTGCACCTGTCCATAGGAGGCAGCAATTCACCCAGGAAAGGGAACATCTTCCATTCTGTAAATGTGTTCCATGCACAAGAATTCCTTTACAGGTACAGCTGCACATATATGCACACAGCACGCTACTGTCTCAGATAATCTAATCTCCTTCACTGACCCCAATATCTGCACAGGTGACTATGCGACATCTCGCTCTACACGAGCAACATTCCTATGTCAGGCGACGCAGCAGCAGAGTCTCTGAATCATATGCACAGCACCTCGACTCTGACTCATGTCTTGCTTCTAAGTATATCAGGTATCACAAAGCTGACTAAATCAATTGAAGAATCTATGAATCATGAATGTGATCTGAAGAATCTATAGCTCCGCGGGGGATCGCACTGGGACGACGAGCAAGAGGTCAGTCTGCCGCTAGTGCTTGGAGCTCCCGCAGGTGGTCTGGTATCAGTGTTCCCAGGTGAGGATTCTGGGGGTTCTCTGCATATGCAACATGGTATGCCGCAACGCAAGCCTGTGGCCACGCAATCATCATCCGGCACTGCAACATTGCAACACGGAAGAAAAGGGAATCATAAACCGGAAGCATAGAGCAGTAAGGGACATCTACACTTCATAACTGATGCTGGACCGCTACCCTTTTCGGTGGGTATATAACAGTATCTCTCCCTTTTCAGTTTTCAGTGGACAAGCATCTCTCTTCTTTTGGATATAAATATATAAATGGATGCCATTTTCACATAATTCTGATAAAAGAAGCATCTAGAACTACAAAAGTGGAAAGGTGCAATTTCACCAAGGCTATGTAAAGTCAAATCCATATTTTATATATCTCTGTACCAACTAGCTTTTGAGGCTTATGGACGCAACTACCTAAAATGTCAAGTGGCATAGGTATGCAAGCAAAATGTTGAACTAAACAGGTTTACACTACTTCTTTGTAAACAAACACCAATACATAGTCTATCAGTTTTACTAGTGCAGACAGTGTGCTACCGTCGTCTTGTCAACAGAAGATTATAACAAATTCAACCAGGTTCACCAATAGACAGTCTGCTTTTTTTTTTTTTTCTTTTTTGCTGTTTGCTAGCAAAAGACCAATGCAGACTTAAGTTGTCACTAATGCTGATAAATAAACACAGGGAAAAACAGCCGGGGAGGAATTAAGAAGAATACCATGTAATAACCGATGAGAAATGAGTAGAACGATATTGGCAGAGCAAGCTCCTTACGATCCCTATCCATGGCCAGTGCCCATGAACCAGCAACCAATGAGGCCAAGGCGCCTCCAGTGACAGCCGAAAGGAAGCAGAAGGAACCGGTGAGGTCTGAATCGACAAGCTTCGCCATCCCGCGGAGAACGAAAAGGGACCACACATCCCGCGAAGCCACACAGAACGCCTTCCCCCGCGCTCCGACATGGACAAAGCCCCACCGGTTCACCCGTCCCATCAATTTCTCCGATACAGTCAGGCAGCAGCCCTGGCAGCATGAGAAAAGGAACTCGTCGTTGCCCCCTGACAGGGCGTTGATCGCTCGAGCGAAGCTCCTCACCGCTGCAATCACCGGGACAAGCACAGCCCCCATGCATATGTCACCAAAAGCTGGCCCCGACATCGTGCCACAGAATGCTTCGACGGCACCACCTGGCATACGGACTCCGTAGGCAAGCGCCGCATGTGCCAGCCTTGCCACGGCCACATAGACGAAGTAACGCAGCACCTGCATTGTCCATGATATGCTCACCAGGAGCGCGGCCACATAGACAATATGGAAATCCATGAAGTGCCCTTCTGCAGCTGAAATGCAGCTGATGGCAACTGTCCAGAAGGCCATGTAGCCAAACGCGGCAAGGACAACAAAAAGAACCAGGCAAGAGGCACTGAAGGGCAAATGTGCTCCATTGACAGAGGTGGAAAGTACTGCGGCGGCATGCTGGAGGCGCGGACCAGTGGCCCAACAACTGTACAGCGCCGCTGCAATGGCGATCACAACTATGAGCACTCCGATGCCAAGGGCTTCGCCGTCACCGACAAGGAGTATGACTACATCGCAGCCAAGTGCGGAAACAGGAGCTGTCCAGAGAGATGTTTTGATGGCTTTTGCAGGATTAGTGACAGCAAGGATAGTCCAAAAGCAGGCAGCGATAATAGATAATATCACAGAAGAGGCGAGCGGAATGAAGTGGGCGAAGGGCTTGTAGGTAGGATTCGGGTGGGAAGAAGCCTGGACTCCAAGAAAGATTGTGAGGGCGATGAAAGCAATGAGGTGCATGATGAACAGAATCTTTGTGAAACTGGCTGTGAAACCACTGCAGCAACCACGACTGTCACGGACTGCAATGTTCCCATAGACTGGAGAGTAAACTTGCTCTTCTATTTCAAGTGGCACCTGAAGAAATAGTGGTTGGAACATTAGTGAAGTGGAATCTTAAAACCAAAACAGCGAAGTCCATAACGAGATTTTGTATTTTGTATGTGTTTGTGTTCAAAGCTCGAGATGGTAAAAGTTTGGTATCATTTAAATGTTATGAAAACTAGTATATGGATCATTAGTAATTAATTATGTTGGAGCAAACATGGTGCAGTAATCGTACAGGCTATGAAGAAATAAACTCATCCTTATAGTGATACCTTGGAAATGATTCCCCAAAAGTTATTCCAGTAACCCATATCTGTAATAGATGTTTTAAAATAATGAAGAAGAAAGCTAATGTTATAAGTACTTCATATCTAGCTTAGATAGCAAATATAGGGACTAATGCAAGTGGGCAGTCAGGATTGTTCTTGCCATCTTGTCTGATAATAGCAAATTCACTTATGATGCTAGAATACGAAAATGTGGTCAGATTGTGATCTTGTCAGAATAAGATGAATGTTTTCACTATCTGTCTATAAGTCAGATGGAGGGGGGAGTTTGTGAAGATAATCCTATATGTAACTGAATATACTCCCTCCGTTCGAAAATAAGTGTCATGGTTTTAGTTCAAATTTGAACTAAAACCACGACACTTACTTCGGAACAGAAGGAGTATTTGATAAATATAAGCAACAACTAGTTCCTCCTAAAATGAAACCGACTTCTAGTAGGTATTTCGGTGTTAATTTTCTTCTAGAAACTTGCAACGAGTTTTTTTTTCTTTAACCCCAACATTAAGCTGCAATACGTGTTTTAAGCTATCCTGTAGGCTACAGTTTAATGCTAAACTAGCATATCCCCGCATTTTTTTTGCTAAACTAGCATATAGTACTACGTTGTTTTTTCAGATATCCCATTCTATACAAGCACATAAACAGACATTGGCAATCACAATAATTGTACCAGAACTTGAAAGGAAATCAGTTCAAGATGCAGATAGAGTTGTACAGTACATTTCAAATATGATCACAGAAACACTTGGTATTTTCTTCTATTATAGCTGCATAGTAGCCATACTGAATGTGCATATCATCAGAGAATTGAGAATGCCAAAATATAAAACTATGGATCAATCAAAATTTGTGCAATCACAAAAACTCTAGGGCCAACAAAGTGATGCTGGCACGCAAGTAGTCCGCCATACCCCAACCACTTGAGCACCCTACTGCCTCATTTCGGTCTGCACATCTAAAAACACGAGCAATTGTTGTAGTCTTATACCAACCCCAATCCACAACCACCCGTCACAGGATTTGTTCAACCAATTCTACACATGGGCGGGGCGGCATGGAAACATCCAGTTCGAAAACACGGCCTTGCGCGCACGAAACTGATTGGAGCAACATCGACACGGGCAAAGCGATTCCGAACACACGTACACGGTTCATCCGAATTACAGTAGGATATGATTCAGTGGTCCAAGCAGATGTGGCACAATCAGAGCAGCCCCCCGATTGGGCGGGCCTGGTTCGCCAGAGATCCTAATCTGCCAGCACTCCTCTCCCTCTGTGGCACGCGAACCAAATCGCGGCAAGCAAGAGCAGCAGGGAGCTATCCCCCCAGTCGCGGTCAAACGCAGGCACGCCGAGCGCGAGCGACAGCCCGATGGGGAGGGGAAGAGAGAGGAGGGGAGGGGCGCGCCGGTCACCTGGTAAGGGCTGGCCGCCGGCGTGTGCGCCGCGCCGCCGTGCCCGGGGGTAATGCCGCCGCCGGCCGCCGTGATTTCGCCGACGCCGACGGCGGTTCCTCCCTGCCTCGCCGCCATCGCCCTGCCGACTGCCGTGCCCGACTCCCTCTCTCTCTCTCTAATCCGCCGTGAGTGGCTTTGGTCAGGTGGTAGTAGTGATAATCATGCGCTTCGGCTTTGGGCTTGGCTTTGCTCTCGCTTTCGCTTTCGCCAGCGGCCGCGCTTTTCCGCTTGCTCTGCTTGGACGGGGGAGGAGAAGTGGTTCCACTACCCTCCTTTTTTTTCTGCTTTGGGTTGGGTTGATTTGCGGAGGCGTGGCGTGGGGAGTGGGGTGCGTGGGGAGCGAGTGGTCTGGGTCTCTGACGCGGTGGGGTCACTGGGGTTCTGTGCTCTTCCGTCGCGGCCGTGCGCCCTAGTAGTTGTGATGGCGAGGCGAGCGATGACTTGGTGGAGTACAGGGTGACGGGTCGCCGTCGGGTTTTGGACCTCGGGCTTACACGTCATCCTGAGCACGTGCTGTGGCGTGGGAGCTATTTCTCGCCCATTCGTGTGACTTAACCCCGTCTCATTTCGGTGCTACTGAGCCAGTCCAGCACTGTAGCTGACTCTGCCCGAGTTTGTTTTTTCTTTTCCAGGTTTAACTGCTTGACTGGTTATCTTTGGGTTTTTATCATTCTAGTATTAATTATTCTTTCTTTGGTTCTCCTTGTTTATTTCTTCAGTTTTCGCTGGGTTTTTTCGTTTCCTTTATTTTTCATAAACATTGTATATTTTTCTTATTGGTCAGACATACTTATACCTATATAACATTTCTCAAATGTATGATTAATATTTTAAAACAATTAAAATTTATGTTTAGATATAATTATACATCTCATACACATTGCGTATTTGTCTTATATACATTAAAAATATTTTATACACATTTAAAATAAATTAAATGCATGATTGATACTTATCTAAATATATATTTTTTTAATTTTTTTAATGCCTGCTAGTTTGTTTGCAAAAATATGTTCAAACCTGTTTTTCTGAATGATAGAAACATTATTTTAACTATGCAAGCAATTTTACATAGTATAATCATTTTTTTATAAAATGTCACAAACATATTTTCAAACCAAATAACATTTTTAAAATGTAATGTACATTTTTTCAATGGTATGAAACATTGTTTTAAATTACACAAATATCTTTTTTACATTGTATAAAATTTTCCAAAAATATCTGAACATTTTTCTACAAATATGTTAACATTTTTTTCAATGTCACATACATTTTTTTCAAGGTACAAACATTTTTTACATTGCATGATCATTTTTTATGTGTGCGATGAACACTTATAAAAAATTAACTAAATTAATTTTAAAATATATGTATTTAGATTTTTTTTATAAAAAATATGTGTGTGATGTCAGTATGACGAGCCCCCGCATGGTTACTGGGTCGACCCTCTACCAGCTCCCCTTAGGCAAGCGGAGCTGCTGTCTCACATAAAGCAAGGCATAGTCGCACCTATGTTGGGGTGTTTGATCACCGGCAGAGCTACACTGGGGCCCAACCAGGTCATGGCCCGCTCAAATTTTCTAAAAAGAAGATTATACTAAGCCCATAGATACACAACACTACGAAGCAGGCAACAATCCAAGTTTAGGGTCATGTTTAGCAAAATGGGCGACCAATCTTCCTGTTGGTAGGTCTGCAATTGCGCGTTTTAAAGTATTAGTAATCTTGCACGCGCAATGCGCGTCTAGACTAACAAAAAGCAGGTTGCAAACTTGATAGTAAACTAAAGAAGACATAATACATGTGTTTAGTATCATGTTCTCAAATGATGGTCCAATAACTTGTCATGAAGCCAATATTGAAGAGACTTTGAACATACTTGCAAACTATCCCATAATGAATGTTTAACTCTAATGTGAAAATACATGTTAAAGCAATCTCCGAGGGAGGGTTAATCTTCTTTTATATAGTAGATTATAAATATATGGACAGAGGCACATTGAGAAAAAGATTCACAAGAGTTCGGAGTTTCATATATATGTTTGGAACATTGAAAAATTGGACCTATGTAGGGATCCTGGACCGCACAAACTATGGATATCATCAGAGAATAGAGAACGTGCATATCATCCTGAAAGCTCCTTCAGGTGGCCACCGATGTCTTCCTAAAGGTGGTTTCTTTTTCCACATCTGGTAGTTGACTTTGGTGGGATATGCAAACTATGACGATGGCTTGATGCAGAGGGATGGTTGTGCAACGACGGTGGTCGCACATCGCATGTAGCTGCTGGGATGACGGTAAAGTGGTGGCAACAACACATAAGTGACTTCAATGCGTGCTACTCAAACACCCGCTCTCAAGCTCAAGGGTGAAAGGCTAGGTCTGACATGTGTTGGTTATACCTGACAATGATGATGTTTTCACGTCGTTACCTTGTTGAAGGCAGTGCTCGAATATGCTCAGACTGATTCTTCAGGTGAAATCTAGATTCTGGCTTTGCGTGGTTGGCCCGGTGGCATGTATGGCTTTACTCTTTGTCGGTGTGATCCTTTGTGTGTGTGTGTGTGCGCGCGCGCGCATCCTAGTTATGTCCATATGATTGTATCTCTTGATGCTACATTATGATCAATAAAAAGTGTCCTTTATTTGAAAAAATGTGTTGTTTGCAAGGCATTATTCTCCTCCGAAAACAGCTTTGTTAGTACTTTTTTCTTATGGCATTACATTATCTCATCTTGTATGGAGGCAGTTGTGTTTAGACATTTGGTTAGTGCAGATTGATGTAAACGGGTGCATGGTGTATGTATGATTGTGAGGCATGAGATATCTTTCGCAGATATGGACTACTTTGTCTTCCACAGCCGTGTTGTGCTGCTGCTAACTATAGCCAACTAACCAGACATGGACTTGTTCCTTTCCATCACGCATGTCTCTCTTTTGAACTTTCTTTCTGGTTAATTAATGATATTTGCTAGTACCCTCCACCTTTTTGTGTATTTTTAGTGGGAAGTATTGATCCCGCGAGCATGGTAACCACCAGCATATCCTGGACCTCACGTCCCAATTAATATAAGCACTGTTGCCAGTGTCTTGTAACCTGCATGAGTTGACTGGTTATCCCCCTCTCATCTCATGTGTTAACGTCATGATAGTAGATCACTACTTCAAAGTACAAACGCTTTCTCACTGTGGCTGGACCGCAGGCAATGATCCACGTAGGTTGGCTGAAATGTAATTGTCCCTCTTTTTCGATGGAACCTCGTGGTTTCGCTTCTTCCAGATATTCCAGATATTCCAGGATAGGCACCGCTCGTCCATCTTGTCGTGTAAGCTAGTACTCTTTTCATTCGAAAATACTTGTCATCAAAATGGATAAGGCTTCCTTTGGTTCATAGGGTAGGAAAATTGTAGGAATAGAAAAGTCATAGGAAATGAGATGACATGCATCTCAAATCCTATGAGTAGGAATAGGAAAGAAGATGTCCTTTGTTTCACATCATAGGATTTTTTTCATTCAGTCTAGTCTAATGTTTATTTTACTATGAAATGTGGAGGATAGGAAGATTTCCTTCATAGGAATAGAATTCCATTCGTACAAACCAAAGAGCTCTATAGGAATTTTTCCTAATCCTACCCTATGAAATTCCTACAAAATTCCTCCAAACCAAAAGAGGCCTAAAAAGGGATGTATTTAGAATTAAAATATGTCTAAATATATTCCCTTTTGTTTATTTTAATGACAAGTATTTTCGGACGAAGGGAGTGGTATTCTTTATCTCATCTCGTGCGTTCAACATCTACAAATTTCTCCTTTCACCACACCACAAGGGCAGGGCGGATCCACATAGGTTGACTGCTCCGTTTTTTTTTACATGGTTTTCGCTGATTTGAAACATTCGGAATTCTCTGCTTGCCCGTGTATAGACAAACAAATCGGACCATTTCATTCCCCATGGAGAAATGAAGAAAAATGTATACACTATCAATAGTTTTACACAAATTGACATGCTCGAAGCCTAGCTGACGACGTACATGAAAATGTAAAAAAAAACAGTGACTTTTTCCATGTGGTGCATATGAGAAATTGTTAGACCATTTCTGCCGATTTCTCTCATTGACGGCGATGGTAGGCGGCAGTCCAGCGGGAAGGCAAAATCCTTGACCGGATATTGTAGTGACGACGACTGCCCCAACTACCTACCTACCAAAATATCGCAGCAGAAAAGAAAGAAAGAAAGAAAGAAAAGCACTTGGATACGTCACCCACCTACCTACCGCTTGTGTGTGTGTGTGTGTGTTGGTTTGGCAAGGCTTGAATACTAATCTCAATTCCAATGATACGATTTAGCAAAAAAGTCCAATTATCGATCATGAAGCAAGAAGGTGTTAGGCTGGCCGAAAAGCTCGTTGCTCGTGAGCTTAACGAACACTCGAAAGCTCGGGTCGTTATGGCTCATGCTCATTAGTAAATGAACTGAGCCGAACAACAATTTTAGCTCATTAAAATTTAATGAGAGAGCCTACCAATTTCATGAGCAGCGCGTTTGGCTTGTTATTATTTTGGGGGGTGTGGCTGCTGAACCCACTACTGTTAATAATTATCAAGGCTCGGTAGTAGCCCACTGACCATGTGCTAGTGCTACTATTTTAAAAGTTTAAATTATGCAGAGGTTGTTGCAGTTCTACATGTTAAAATTATGAATACACAATACAATACTTTTATGCTGTTTACCACTATAATGAGTACTCACAAGCACTCATGAGCTTAACAACTATTAAACGGATCGAGTCAATCACGAGTTTTATCTCATTATCATTAATGAGCTTAATGAGCCTTGCCTCAATGAGCTGATCGACTCGTTAATCTAGCCCTAGATGTTGTCTTCTTTTCGGATGAATTTCGTAAAAAAAAATGAGCGTGGAAGTACAGTCTAAAATCTAACATGCATGGCAAGTTCCTCATAAGGGAGAAGTGGCGGACCTAGGATCAAATTATTGGAGGTGCCAAACATCGATACGTAGGTAAAAGTTTTAGTGAAATTACACAAAAGTATTATGGTTGTGCCTAAGCATCATAGTAAATCTAACGAATAGTCCAAAATTAAGGTTAATATACTTCTATAAACTATTTTTTTTGTTTTTATAAGGGGTGCCATGGCACCCACGACACTCCCTAGATCCGCCCCTCAAGGGAGGAATCAATTATCTCCACACACACCACTTATTCAGCGTCCTTCTCAATGGTTTTGTCCACAAAACACTCAAGAGGACCACCAAGGAGAAATGGATAAGAGGTAGAAGCACATCATCGATCACGAAGCAACCAACCAACCGGATGTTTCTCGTAATTGAACAAATCATCATTAATAAATGGGAGAGGGAAGGGGATAAATCAACAAGCACTTCACATTGATTGGTCACTAGCATGCCCTCAGGCCTCACATCCTAACTAACATAAACCCTGGTGTCAGTTTCATGTAAGCTACATAACGAATCGATTGATTGGTTGGTTACCTCATCCAATCTCATGAATAAACCTCGTGATATACATATCATCACTTCCAGGTACACATGCCAAACGACTTCCGTGGCGGTGTGGACCGCATGAACGCCATGTACTAGATTGGTTGGTATGTTTCCCCCCTTCAAGATGCCTCATGGTTTGACTCCTTCTAGACATTCTAGGAATGTTGGGACATCCAAAAGGGAACGGATAAAACACATGTCAGATATATTTCCCCATTTTTTTTTACATTTACACAAAATTATTTATACCAGTTCCATATCCTCTTGGGAGTCGTTTTGCATTTCCTAAAACACATACAAATATTTGAAATGCCATTAAAAAAACTAGGGAATAAAAGCTAGTCCAGTGTCTCCCAGAAGTTTGTGAGAGAAGAATGATTCATGTCACCAGAAGTTTGTGAGGAGGAACTTTTCCTTCACAACATAGTGCGAAAAAAACATAGTGCAAAAACTAGGCTAAGATTATAGCCACGAACAGAGATGCCATAACAGAAAATAAATAAAACACCGATAATGAAACAAGCCTACTGTGAGGACATGCGCGGTCCACAGATTTCTCATACTACAAAACATGATGCATAACTGTTGTCCCACGTCGAGTAACTGACACAAAACCACCACAACAGGAGCAAGGTTATTATAAAACCATCACCCATCGCTAAAACCATAAGGCCATCTTTGTTTCATAGGAATAGGAAAATCATAAAAAATGATATGACATGTATCTCAATCCCTGTAGAGAAAGAGATGCCATTTGATGCATATGATAGGAATTTTTCATTGAGTCTAAGCTAATATATTTTTCCCCTTGAAATGAGAATGAATCGTCCCTAAAAACCAAAAGGCTCTAAAGAAAAATTTTCTTTGAAAATCTTATCCCATAGAATTCTTACAAAACAAAGAAGGCCTAAAAAGCCACCACAATTGGAGCAGGTATGTGCCACATAACATTGATCTCGCGTTTTGCTCGATTTAGCATCGTTTTGACCGCTGGGATCCAGTTGTCTAGACGACATGACATGCCTATATGGATAATTTGCTCGCGTGGACAAGGTGGGGAGTAGGGAGAAGAGATGGGAATAAGATGGTGAGCTGACAGGTGGTCCCCATCCTCGGTTTCCGTTTTGGGCCCTCTTAACTGGCGAACGTTCGCTCGCTGAAGGGGTTGGCATTTGCAAACGTATAGATGGCGGTTTAGGTGTAGGAGGGTTGACAGTTTTTTCAGAACAACATGACAGTTTCTCTCAGAGAAAAAAAACATTTTTTTTCTAAAAATGCCACCGTTTGATCTCGCAGCGCAAGGCTGCCAGGGAAATGCGTTCGCTTACCACCCCTTCGCAGCTGACTTCCGCCAGATAACATTCCGTTGTGCTTTTGTCGAAATCTTTACTGCATGATTATCACTACAGCGTTTGAGTGGCAATCTGTGTCCTTCATCATTCACAGGGACGGACGCACTTCTTCTCAGTACCTGCCAAAGTTGCAGCAGAAATGAAAGAACAGTACTTGCATCGCATCGCATGGACACTTGGATTTGGGCTTCTCCCTTTCTCTTCTCCTGGACAAATCATCCACCCATCCACGTGCTCATCGCACCAACCCAATCATGCTTCTGACCTCCGACATCATGGAGCAAGATGCTGTTCTTCGTTTGTGGTTGGTTTCATTCATTTCACCAACAAGGAATTGCTGCAGATGCAAGAACAATCCAAACGCATGCCACCCATTTCGAGCTGCCCAACTCCAAGACCCTCACTCTGGCATGTTACCAATGATTGATTCATTCATTTTTCTCAACGACTTTATTCACAAAGAATTTGGCCCAATGGGTGGGAGAGCAAAATTAACAGAGGAAAATCGCAGCTAGCAGCAACCAGAGCATCAAAACGGGGATAAATTAACAACGAATCTCTTGCACATTGATTCAATTGACTGTAATGTAGTAACACCGAGCTAGCTATCATCATCTAGCCGCGCTGCTGTTGATCGGAGGAGGAGGACGACGGCGACGGCGCGGCGTCCCATGGCGTCATGTCCATGGGGTAGCTGCCGAGCACCCTGAGGAAGGACGTGAACTCCTGGATCTCGGCGAGCGCGTTCTGGGCGCGCACGTCGGCCATGGACGCCTGGAAGTCGATGTAGAACATGTACTCGAAGTGCTTGGCGGTGCCGACGTTGGCGTCGTCCACCAGCCGGATGGGCCGGTGCCGGTGCGGCCGGCTCTCGATCTTGGTCAGGCTGATGTCCCGGAACGCGAACGCCGACAGCACCTTGAACAGCACCGAGGTGCCCTCCCGGTCGTGGGCCAGCACGATGCTCGTCTTGAACGGCCGGTCCGTCCGCGGGATGATGGGCTCCCGCGCCAGCATCACGAACCGGGTCACGTTCCCGGCGTCGTCCTGCACGCCGTCCGCCAGCACCTGGAGGCCGTACAGCTCCGCCGCGCGCGCCGACGCGATGGCCGCCGTGTCGCGGAGCGCGTGCGCCGCGATGTGCTCCGCCGCGCCCGCCGTGTCGTCGAAGGCCTCGCGGGCCACGTTGAGGCCCATGCGGGTCAGCGTGTGCTCGCACTGCGCCAGCGCCTGCGGGTGCGAGATCACCCGCGCCAACAGCTCCCGCCGGACCCCCGGGAGCGCCAGCAGGCAGTGGTGGACGGGGAGCTGCACCTCGCCCACGATGTGGAGCCGGTGCCGGAGGAGCAGGTCGTAGTTGCGGTGGATGCTGCCGCCCAGGGAGTTCTCCACGGGGAGCACCGCGCGGTCGGCGATCCACAGCTCCACCGCCTGGAACGCCACCTCGAACTGGTCGCACGGGATGGCCTCGCACCCCGGGTACGCCTTCCCGGCCGCCGCCTCGCTGTAGGCGCCCGGCACGCCCTGGTACGCCACCCGGAGCTGCGCGCCGTGCAGCGGCGCCGGGGACAGGTCGCTGATGCTGAGCGGGCGCGGCAGGTTCCCCGCGCCCGCGGCCGGCACCAGATCCAGGCCGGAGACGGCGTCCTCGGAGCCGGGGATGGCCGGCGCGGCCAGCTTGTTGTTGTTGTTCTGGCCGTTCACCTTCGGCGCCGGCGGGGAGGGGGTGTCGTTGGTGCTGGAGAGGATGGCGCAGGCCGTCTGCCAGTCGCTGTGGCTGGCCGGGGTCGCGCGCGCCGCCGCGGCGCCGGATCCCCTGCTGCTCCTCCCCGCGAGGCGCATCCGCGGCGCGGCCGTGCTCCGGATGGCCGCGGCGGCCTCCATGGCCGCTACCTACGCTACCTACCGAGCTCGCCTCCGGCCGTCGATCTGCTTTCTCTGGCCGGTGGTGGTGGAGGGTGGGTGGTAGGTGGCGCTCGTGGGTGGGGCAGGCGGTGATGCTGGCCTCCAAGCTGACCGGCTGGCTGGTGTGAGAGAGAAAAAAGGCGCCGTTTTTATGGGGAAGGAGGGGTTGGTGGGGGCTCGCCGTCCGTCGTGGAGGGTGCTCCGACCGTGGTGAAAAAGCACATGCGTTTTTCTTCTTCTTTTTTTCTGGCACGTTTTTCTTCTTCTTTTTGGTAAGAAAATAAATGTCATAAATATCTCTCCTGGATAGCAATGCATTGTCTATACGTATCTAGACCCACATGTGGCTAGATTCAAGGATAAGAAAAGGATGACAACATAGGAAACCATTAATCATAATTCCAAAATACTCCAACACAGGCCTTTTTCTAATTATTATATTTGTCATGTTGTCATTCTACGTCTTTTTTACACTTGCATTTGTCGCGTTGGCATTCTAGCCCTTTGGACAAAGCTGGTATTAGAATCTACTACGGTCAATTGGATCGCAGATCCTTACATACACGCACATAAAAAAACCAGGGTCAGTTTGACTTGAACCCAATTAACAAAATGTTCGGTTACCACTACTCATAGTGGAAGGCGGTATTTTTTTTGTAGCTTTGTTCCTGATTTTCAGGATCTCGTGAATTAAAAAGCCTCTAAATCAAATGGCATCGGGTTCTCAAACGCCGGGTCATCTCATTTGGCCCCAAATTATTTAGACAACTCTAGGGTCTCAATAAGAAATGAAAAGACTTTAATTATAAGGCATATGCAGTAGGATCCCTTGATTTCGTTTGACAACCACATACCACATTAGTTTCATAATGGTAAAGCCGCTTGCGTTAAAGTAGCCTTTAACTTCTCGAGTCAAAAGAAACCGCCGCAGAATGTTGGCCCATCTCATGATTCGTACCAAACGCTCACGCAACTCCATGCCCCAAATAGAAAGAGAGAAAAGGTTATATGGATGATCTCATACTTTTTCCTTTGACAACAACTCGAGGCACTACTAGCTAGGTAGTTGGATACTATGATTTTCTAACAATTTGATAATACTATGATATTAATATCGACGATGAGTATTGGACACCTGCGAGGCCGCACGTGAAGTAAGAGAGAAACAACGGCGACGACCATTCACTCAACCAGTGTGCAATGTGCAAGAGTGAAGTGCTTGTTAATTTATCGTGTTAGACCTTGTAATTTTCCTCTCGTATTATGTTGTCTCTTAGGTTCATTTTTTTCTTGTGCCCTCTCCTCCTTGAATTAGTTGTCAACACATTTACTGAGAAGAATAGACGAAATAATCATTGTGCTCATGCACATCATTTCAGGTCTTTTGGATGGAAACTAATCAAAAATTGAAGCCAACATCTCCTTGTCTAAGATGCTTATCTGCGAGCACAAACATGAATGGACCATTGTATGATTGGAGTTGAGATCCGTGTTCGACCTTGGCCCAACTAATCATAGGTTTTTTTTCTTGAGGGGTAACCAATCATAGGTGTGTGTCTAGAGAGCACTATGTTCAGCCAGAAAGCCCGGTATTCAGGCCAAAGGCTCGGGCCTCACTTTTAAGCCCATGGCTTAGATGAAAGCCCTCGGGGGGCATATTTTTGGGATTTTATATGAAAATGCGTATATCATTACCCGATTTAATTCCAAAGTTGATTCATTTATTTTGTTCAACTATGAAAGTAGTCATTTATTTCGAACCAGCCTCTTACATAGTTACTCCCTCTGTCTCATAATATAAGAGTGTTTTTGACACTGCACTAGTGTAAAAAACACTCTTATATTATGGGACGGATGGAGTATTATGTAAGAGTAAGAGTAAGGTTGTCTAGAAAATCCCTTTTTCCATACCCCCCCCCCCTTCTGTGTAAGCTTTTAGCACCGGGCACACCCACATAATTAACCATTATTTATTTAATTTTTTTCGCTAAAACAATTAGCCATTATTTCGGGCCTTGGGCCAGGCCAGGGTTGGCATTTGGCAAGCCCGGCCATGACAATGCCAAGGTTTAGTGTGTGACGTGTGCTAAGTGTCCGTCTACGTTTC
Organism: Triticum urartu; assembly: GCF_003073215.2. Lineage (NCBI taxonomy): Eukaryota > Viridiplantae > Streptophyta > Magnoliopsida > Poales > Poaceae > Triticum > Triticum urartu. The sequence goes on along the minus strand of NC_053026.1, from coordinate 535,981,941 downwards.
TCTTCCCCGTTGCAAATTTTTGGTAGGTAAAACATGACTAGATGGTGACGCGCGCTTTGCCGCGCCGTTTCTCGGTCATGAGTTAATTTTTTGTGACTATTATGGTTAAAGATGAGCACTTTGACACCAAAAAATGAAGAACAAACTGAGCTGATTTGAGTGTGATTCTGGTTTACTTGGTTTATGGTGTTCGGATTGATGTTTCGATGTTAGTTGTTTGTGTCTTGGTATATTGCCAATTTTCATCTACATAAATTAAATTGATTATCGAACCATTTATACAGAAATAGACCTCTCTTTTCTCTAACTTCCCTACTTTGCGCACGTGCAGGCATAGCCCTAGAGGCCTAGACCCATGTACGTCGCACGCCCCATGCATCCCAGTTCACTCGTGCCTCTGCTCTCAGAATCACTTCCGTTACACAGGTTTTCATCCCCAAAAGGACTCTAATCTCGCAACTTAGTTGCCTCCCAAACTTGAGGTAATGAGGTTAGGTTTAGTGCCATGAGGCCTCCCATGTTGTGTTGGCTCTTCAATGTTTGATTTTTCCGTTCTAGCTCTCCCTAGTGTTAGCACAATGTCGGTCTTTCACCATGAATCCACCGCTTGAAGAGCCCAACGGGGAAGACGGAGAAAGCTTGCTCGTCGCAGAACCAACAAGCTGGCATCACCCCCTCACAAACGCACAAAGCAGAAAACTAGTTTGTCCCTCCACCGACAGCTAAATAACCCGCACGCACAGGAGGTACTATTCAACATGCAACGCTTCGAAGGACGACCAGGATGTTCGCTTCAGCTGGCTACCAGTCCCCATATTAGGCCTCAACCCACCCAAAGAAGCAGAGGAAAAAACAAAAAAAATGTAGTCAAGATATTTCAAATGTTTCGAAAATAAAAAATATTCACAAATTTTGAAAAATGATGATGAATTTAAATATGTTTTCGGATTTGAAAAAAACTGCCCGGGAATTCTTAAAACGTTTTTAAATTTAGAAAATGTTTTTGAATTTCAGGAAATGTTCCTCGCTATACAATCTTGAATTAAAAAATATTCATGAATCCGGAAAATGTTCTCGGATTGCAAAAGAAGTTCCCCGAAATTCAGAATTGTTCAAAAAATAAAAATACTCATGAATTTAAAAAATGTTCATGAATTTAAAATTTTGTTTATCCATCAATATAGTAGTGCCACGTCAGTGTGTGAATAAAAATCCAACCGTAGCCCAAAGTGGATCCACTTTATGACATGTGGGTTCCATAAATGCAAAAACCACCGGCAAGACACAGGCTGCGACACTCAATGCCAGATGTGTGCGTGGCTGTGTGCATATGCAAGAGTTAGGTTCGAAGGCATCGATTTGGGCCAACCAGCTTGTGCCTGGACCTTGATGGCTTCACCTTTAGACTCAAAATGAAATACTCCCTCTGTTCTTAAATACTTGTCTTTCTAGGCATTTCAACAAGTAACTGCATACGAAGTAAAATGAGTGAATCTACACTCTAAAATATGTCTACATACATCCGTATGTACTAGTCATTTGAAATGTCTAAAAAGACAAATATTTAGGAACAGAGGGAGTACATGGTAACAAATCTTGTACCGCAAAACACACTTCTGGATCCAGCTTGCACCCTTAAAAAATTTCAGTTTATACCAAGGCTTACTCACACTGACCAGTGGGGTCCACCATGAGGCCAAAGCCTGGATCACTCACGGCTCCCTATTTCCAGGGAGCTTAGTATCTCTAGTGATGCGAGAACACAGGGTGGCACAAACAAAGTTGCGGTCAAGTGGTGCCACATGCACAACCGTTGCTCGTTTTCAGACACAACTAACAACACGCGACCTGCTCGTTGTTTGTCTCACCAACCTCTTCTCAGGAACTCTGTCTTTCTGTCCTGACACTTGACAATAGTTGAGAACAGTTTGTGCTTACTCACCAGTCACCGGCTTCTGTTCCAGCCGCCCAAGTCAGTCTATTCTTGCACTTGGACTAAATCATGCGAGTTAGTGCCCGGGTTCAACAAAACTAGCTTAAGTTGTTCTTAATTACTTCCGACAAGCATGATTTTGAGCACCGATTCAAATCTGGATACCGAATAGCATCGAACTTATAAAAATGTACTTCCTCCTGTCCATATTACTTGTCGCTTAGGCGGATGTATGTAGCATTGAAATATATCTATATACATCCATTTCAGCGATAAGTAATCTGGATCCGTCCTACAACATATGGCTTAGCAATGGTGCAACCGCACCTTATGATTTGATATTGATTAACTAACTGAGTAGCACAGTAACTAAGTTACCACATGTAAGGCAGGGTCCTCCAAGGCATGCACAAGCTTGCAGGAATTGGTAAGTGTGGGATCACACGACTGCAACACAATCATTGATCAAAGTGTTGGATGTCATTTCAAGCACGATTATTCCCAGGATAGAAGGCCTTTGAAATTTCAACAGGTTTTCAAAAATATACCTCATTTGTGCTTATTATAGGCAATTTAGAATTGTTAGAATGACTGTCTCTTTAGTCAAACAAATATTTCAATATTTTGGCTGGTTATCTTTCGGGTTACATCCTGGATCTTTACGTGTCCATTACTTTAGCGTGTGGACACTCAAAAGTATAAGATCTTTGGGTGCAGCTGTGTGGCCTTAGCCGCCTCCCGCGTGTGGCATTTCCTTTTGATGTCCAATACATTTTTTTACGGAACAACATGCTTTTTATTGCTTAACGAGGCTCATAGAAGTTGCTACAATGTCATGAGGCTCCACGAGCCAAACATGTCTACCAAAATTCAAAGACAAAGAAAACTTGGCTAAATTATCTGCTTCAAAATCCCTCCTCTTGCTTTTGTGAATGAAATACATGCTTCAAATCTCCCACTCGAGCATTCAAAAGTTACTTACCAACGATGATCAGAGGTAGTGAACCAGTGGTTGGATGGTTAGGAAGATAGTGGTATCTCTAATCCATCAGAGTTCAAGTACTGGTGCTCGCATATTCCTAGATTTATTTCAAAATTTCGGCGATGCTTCTACAGTGCCTTTGTAAATCTCAAGATGATATACCGGCCCAGTCTCTCGAATGTGCTCATAGGGGTAGGATCTACATGCGTACGTTTATAGAAACGAGTGTATGCGCATATATATGAGCGTCTGTGTTTATACTGTATTAAAAAATAAGCGATGATCAGAGGTAAACACCATTTCCGTCACGGCAAACATGATGTTTTGGCGTTCAATACGTGAAATTGCACGTTCGTGGGCCGGCCCATTTCGGGTTTTCTACTGTGCCCAACAATTTTACTTGTATTTCTTTTCACTTTTAGCATGTATTCAATCGGAATTCATCCATGAAAATATTTCAGGATACACTTTCAGCTGCGGAATTCATCCAGGTTGCAATTACTCTGTGGGCTCTCTGGTATGCTCGTCGGCAGGCTCTCCATGAAAATATCTTCCAAAGCCCACTTTCCACGCATAATTTTATCATGAGATATATTAGAGAGTTGGAAGATTGTAAACCCAAGAAGATTGGGCCGCCTGCAACTAGAAGCACGGAACAACCAAGGCAAAGGTGGATTCCACCACCGCCGGGTCTCTCGAAGATCAGGGTAGACGGTGCGGTTTCCAGAGATAACCTGTATGGCTCCTTCAGCGCCATATGCAGAGATTCTTCGGGTCAGTTCTTGGGTGCTTCAGTAATCAAAACATATGGCATCACGGAGCCTGCAACCCTCGAAGCGCTAGCTTGCCGGGAGGCGCTTGCGCTAGCTTCAGATTTGGCACTGTCCGATTTCATTGTTGCTTCTGACTGCCAAGGTGTAATAAATGATATCAAGCATGGTATGGGAGGGACATATGCAAGCACAGTCAAGGAGGTTGTTGAGACATCAAGAGAATTTCATCAGTGTACCTTCATCTTCGAAGGTAGAACCACCAATATTGAGGCGCACAGCCTCGCTAAACATGCTTTCGGTCTAGATCTTGGGCGCCACTTGTGGCTAATAAACCCACCAGACATTCATTGTATCCCTATGAACTTATGTGATTAATAAAGTGTGTTTAGACTAAAAAAAATGTATTCGATCGGCAAGAAGGTAAAAGCAAAATGAAAATAGCTAGATTGGCAGCCACGTCGCGTGTGGCCGACACAGAGCAATTTCCTTGTAAGCATGCGTTGCATTCAGCAATTGCCTTGTAATTTGGAAAGCAATCGATCTGAGCGATTCATATGTACGCCATGCATATGCACATCTACCATAGCAACGAACAAACGAAGCAAAAAAGAACTTCCATTGACTTCTCTAGATCGAGGAGACACAGGCCATCCATGCCGTGGCGGCATCCCTGCGTTTACGTTTGCACCTCCATGGTGCTCATCGCCATGGTGGCCGTCGTCGCCGGCACCGTGTGGCTGCTAGACGAGAGCCACCACCGGCCGCCGCCGAGGTACTATGCAGCGGTCCTTGCCGCCGACATCAGCGAGACGTCGGCGTCGTTCGTCCTCTCCCTCGGCGTGGCGCTGCCGGGCCCGCTCCTCACGAGCGGCGGGAGATGCCTGGAAAGCGGCACATCCGTGGCGGTAGGATATGGCGGCGTGCCGCTCGGGCGCGCGCTGGTCGCCGGCCGGGAGGAGGTCTGCGCCGAGTGGTGGCGGCCGCCGCGGATGCCGCGATGGACAAGGGTCACCGCGCGGGGGAGTAATGCCACCGGCGACGCCGTCGCGCGAGGTGTACGAGTGTTCGACGTGTCGCTCTGGACGGCGGACGGGAGGGCGGTGTGGTGCGGGGCGCGGCGGGTCGGCGACGACAGCAAGGCGGCGGCCGCCTGCGACGTGCACTAGCTGGGAGCGTAGCACGTTCGTTGTCTGATTGTGCATGCTGACATGTTATGTACCACACGGATCGATCGAATATGTATGGAGTTAGGTTTTCTAGCTAGCAGCTGATTTTTCTTGCATTTGTTTATGCTTGGTACTTGTTTCTTTTCTTGGTTTTGCTATTCATTTTTTTATGTATAATATGGTGGAGAAATGCTAGTAATCTCAAGCGTAGTCTCTTTCACCTTTTTTCTTTACTAGCTGAATGCCCGTGCGTTGTCACGTAACAATAAACTTAGACATGAGACATTGCTAAAAAAATCAAATAAATTTTCATTCATATATGTTTTGAGAATAGAGTTGGATGTGCCATACATGTATTTCTTGCAATCAATTCAAAACAAATCAAACATATATCCCTTCCATGTAGTTCTTTGGGAAGTCAATTCGCTGCATGCAAGAAAATTAGAAAGTAGGTAGTTGGCTAAGGTTTAAAATGTAGAACCGGCAAACTTGATGATATGCATGCTCATAGTTTCATGTCGATGGTGTGTTGCTCCTCTAGTTATTGAACATCCGATCTTGTTGCCAGCCTCTTGAATAAGTAGATTCATTTGCAAAAGCTTAGCTTCTTAGTGTCTGAATTCAGGAGGAATTGTACATAAGTACTTGGGCTGGTGTAGTAGCAGTACACACGTAGCACGTTTTCCACTCATATCTAGACACGACATAATGCTCGCTATCTTTGAACATTGTCCATTCTGCAAGGCTATTTGACTGTCGTCAATATGACTGCACTTGGTGGCATTGGTATTGGTACCAACAAAGGAAAGTGATTTTTACCAATTCATTATCCCATCTGAAACAAACCATGTGGCAAACAACTAAAAAAGCACATCTCACTTCAAAATACTTAAACTATATTTGTTCCTGATTTAAAAAAATATAAATTTTATATGTGATGAGTCAAATATAAAAATTATCCCATTTGATACACTACAATCACAACCCTAATATTACACATCAACTTTCAGTTACTCTGATCCAGAAGACTGGTTACAAACTGGTCAAAGAAGCAAACAAAAGAAAAACTCATCACTGAAACAAAAAATGAATATGATTTAAACTTCGTTATGCAGTTACTGTCTTTCGCTCCAAGGATGTTGAGAATTATATAAAATATGGTTATGGTTTATCTATATTAGCAAGACCACAAATGACCCCTCACTTGAGAGTACCACAAAAGTCCAAAACAATTGTTCTCGGAGGGCTCTTCTCGGGGTGAATTAAACTTTTTCCGCCTGCACTATGCAATAAATTAAAATTTCTCAACAGTTTTTCAATGGCACGAGAGTTTTAGTACTATCCTCCTAGAACTAATTTTGGTACTATCATGTTTGTTACTAAAGGCAAGTTAAGAGGAGGTCATAATATACTCCCTCTGTTCGATATTAGTTGTCGTTTATTTAGTACTTGAACTAAATCAACAATAACTAAAAAGGAGTGTCGAAGGCTTCATGTAACTTCAGTATACACTCAAAATTTGAAACGAGATTTATCTTCTATTTCTACATGCAGTTGAATACATTTCGCAATCAACAAAAATAATATGGGCTTAAAATAGACTATGACAACCATAGAAATAAAAAAATGGGAAATATTTTTGTCCTTACCTTGATACCTCAGCAGCCAAATTACTATTCCATCGCCAAACACAACCTAAAGAATGAATCACATTACTGCTATAGTTGGTGAGATGTTGTCAAGCTTAGTGACAAACAAAAAGATCAAAATGTACCATACCTTCAGCTGGTGACCTCTTGAAGTTAAATAAAGATAATTTCTAAAACGAAAAGTGAGATGTTGTATCTGGTGCCTCACCCAAATATACTTATGTTCGTTCTCTTGTAAGAACTGTATATATTCAGTAGCCTGCAATAGAAAATGGTGTCAAGAAAACCCAGCTTAATAAAATGGGTTGCAGCGTATAATCAATAACCTTCTAGGTGTGTGCCATATTACTTTTATGAAAACCAGAACAAAGTTATTTATATGCATCTCTAATTAGAACCCAACCGAAATTAATAAAATATCTGAGGCGAAGAACACATACAAATTAATGGACTAAAAAAATAGCAGGATTGAGCAGAACAACCCCACTGTTGCTTGTTGGAAAGGGTAATCATTAAGACTTTAAGGTCGACCCGTCACGAATCAAAGCCTGCACAAATGGTCAAATTCTGTACAAAAAAATCAATACAGACTACCGTTAACTAATACCTCAGGGAGCACTTTGAAGCAGGGAAAATATCATGACAGCTTTATTAACATGATTCTCGACAAGTCGGGTATTATACATTTTTCAAGCTTGACCTCCTATATGGAGTATCTTATATAGCAGACAAGGTAGAAATAACAACTGGGATAATAAAAGGAATTACTACTCAAGTCGACCGACCAAAAGCTAATTCAAATATGTGATTTCAGAATCCGCTCTATTTGCTAAAAATGGAAAAGCAAAACATGGATTATATCAATAACCTTTAAAATAGTTATGTTACATTTACATGATAGCTTAGAACATGTTTAATGAAAGCTCTTCTACGCGTCCTCGTACCCCATCTGCTCCGTCACATGTGTCCTCCCCATGGCCACCTGCGATGAAGACGACCCGTCGAATTCACATAGAGGACGCACACCCTCGGACCCTCCTCGCATAGTTCATGCCTGCCACAAACCCAAATCGTGGAAGCTGATGGCCGCGGAAGACGTCTTGGAGCAAGTGGATGGAGGGCGGAGGCGGAACATGGCTCAACAGCGAGAAAGCCAGACGGCGAGCCGTCGGCCATCTTCGCCACGGCCGAGTCGAGTGAAGTTTCTCGGGAGAGATTAGATTGGAATCGAGGGGGGTGGAGGGAATTGAGACGGAGAATAGATGATCCTCATGCAGATGGGAGTGCCGGGCCGGTGGCGACGTCCACGGCCAGGACCGCAGCCACGACGACCAGGAGAGGACGATGAGGGGAGCAGCGGCGGCGAGTTTCTCGAGAGCGGAGAGATTGGTTGGGTTGTTTCTCTTTTCTTTGGGGTGAGGGGAGATGGAGGATGGGACGTGTGTTCGTGGGTGGGTCGTGGGCTCTGTTTTTCTTTCCTTTCTCTGCACTGTTTTTTCCGAAGCGGTGGGTAGTTTTCCTGATTTTTCTTAACGTACGAAGGGTGGGGGAAGGAGTATCGATAAAGTAGGAGGTCGAATCATCACGACGTTCGATCCTCCGTTAATAATAGAGATAACGAAGCTATCTCTTTTAGTACGTGCTTTGATCTATATATGACTGTTCCTCTAATTGTTGGCCCCTTTACCTTTGGTCGATGTATCACTATTTTCTTATTTCTAGATCAACGGTCGATCTTTCTAGAAACAAAGATGGTTAGAGCTTTTTTGCATAACTAATGGACCGTGTTATAAATCTGATGTTAAACTTTTAAACATGGCAAATCAAACATTTTATGAAAATTATGTGTCCCGAGCCTGGCAATTCTCTTCAGCAAGCATGGCAAATCCTGACATAATTTTTTCTCAACATTTGTCAATGCTTGCTCAAGGGAATTCTCATGCTCGCGACATGAAAATTGTTATAAAAACATTTGGTTTGCCATGCTTAAAAATCTGGCTTAAGATTTTAGCATTTCTGAATTGTTGTCACTGCCAGCGGATCCCCTTACATGTGGGTGATGGGGAACGTAGTAATTTCAAAAATTTCCTACGCACACGCAAGATCATGGTGATGCATAGCAACGAGATGGGAGAATGTTGTCCACGTACCCTCGTAGACTGAAAGCGGAAGCGTTAGCACAACGCGGTTGATGTAGTCGTACGTCTTCACGATCCGACCGATCAAGTACCGAACGCACGACACCTCCGAGTTCTGCACACGTTCAACTCGATGACGTCCCTCGAACTCCGATCCAACCGAGTGTTGAGGGAGAGTTTCGTCAGTACGACGGCGTGGTGACGATGATGATGTTCTACCGATGCAGGGCTTCGCCTAAACACCGCTACGATATGATCGAGGTGGATTATGGTGAAGGGGGGCACCGCACACGGCTAAGAGATCAAGAAATCAATTGTTGTGTCTTTGGGGTGCCCCCTGCCCCCGTATATAAAGGAGTGGAGGAGGGGGAGGGCCGCCCCTCTCTATGGCGCGCCCTAGGAGAGTCCTACTCCCACCGGGAGTAGGATTCCCCCTTTCCTAGTAGAACTAGGAGCCCTTCCAAGTATTAGGAGTAGGAGGGAAGTAAAGGGAAGGGAAAAGAAGAAGGAAGGAAGGGGGCGCCCCCCTCCCCCTCCCTAGTCCAATTCGGACCAGCCCATGGGGAGGGGTGCGGCCACCCTTTGAGGCCTTTCTCTCCTTTCCCGTATGTCTCATTAAGGCCCAATACGAATTCCCGTAACTCCCCGGTACTCCCGAAAATATCCGAATCACTCGGAACCTTTCCGATGTCCGAATATAGTCGTCCAATATATCGATATTTATGTCTTGACCATTTCGAGACTCCTCGTCATGTCCCCGATCTAATCCGGAACTCCGAACTCCTTCGGTACATCAAAACACATAAACTCATAATATAACCGTCATCGAACTTTAAGCGTGCGGATCCTACGGGTTCGAGAACTATGTAGACATGACTGAGACGCGTCTGCGGTCAATAACCAATAGCGGAACCTGGATGCTCATATTGGCTCCTACATATTCTATGAAGATCTTTATCGGTCAAACCGCATAACAACATACGTTGTTCCCTTTGTCATCGGTATGTTACTTGCCCGAGATTCGATCATCGGTATCTCAATACCTAGTTCAATCTCGTTACCGGCAAGTCTCTTTACTCGTTCCGTAATACATCATCTCGTAACTAACTCATTAGTTGCAATGCTTGCAAGGCTTAGGTGATGTGCATTACCGAGAGGGCCCATAGATACCTCTCCGACAATCGGAGTGACAAATCCTAATCTCGAAATACGCCAACCCAACAAGTACCTTCGGAGATACCTGTAAAGCACCTTTATAATCACCCAGTTACGTTGTGATGTTTGGTAGCACATAAAGTGTTCCTCCGGTAAACGGGAGTTGCATAATCTCATAGTCATAGGAATATGTATAAGTCATGAAGAAAACAATAGCAACAAACTAAACAATCAAGTGCTAAGCTAACGGAATGGGTCAAGTCAATCACATCATTCTCGTAATGATGTGATCCCGTTAATCAAATGACAACTCATGTCTATGGTTAGGAAACATAACCATCTTTGATCAACGAGCTAGTCAAGTAGAGGCATACTAGTGACACTCTGTTTGTCTATGTATTCGCACATGTATTATGTTTCCGGTTAATACAATTCTAGCATGAATAATAAACATTTATCATGATATAAGGAAATAAATAATAACTTTATTATTGCCTCTAGGGCATATTTCCTTCAGTGGGTGCCTACGCAGGTGAGGTGAGGGCAGCCCCAATTTGGATTTGGTTGAAGATTGGGTTAACCATGTTGTTCGATTCATGCAATGGTCTATCGTCCTCACCGCAAAAGCAAATTATAAGTTCATACAACTCCGGTCAATAAATAAGCAAATATATAAGTTCATAAAGCTTGAGATATCCATTGGTTGAATTTGACTCTGTCGGTTTTTGTCCTAACGTGAACACACGTCAATACTTGGTTGAAAAATTATTCTTGATGTAAGATATTTTTTCAAAATAGTGACCTAGTGATGTCTGTACTCAACGATTGTTGTTGAAAAATAGCATGCTTAGTCACGAGTGAGGATGTCCTGAACCCATTTTTTTAAAATGCATTTTAAACATGTTTTAAAATGTTAAAAAATCCAAAACAAAATTCCACACATACATCTTCACAAAATGTGTGCATGGCACAAAGTTTTTTAGTTTGCCTCCATGAAAAAGACAAATTTCAGTTCTAAATAGCATTCCACAATAATTTTTTTGTCATTTTTGCACAAGCCAAAGAAAAAGTTGTTTTCCATGAAACTTTGTGCACGGACATAGAATATGAAGATGTACACTTGCACCTTTTTTTTTCAAAATTCTCTAGCATTTAGAAATGTGTTTTTCAAAGTAGGTTTATACGTACCCAGGCTCATAACGCACACATTTCAGAACCGCTTTGCACAAGTAACACCTTCTACGGCGTTTTCCAAAAAAAAAGGTGCATGGAAAATACATATCTAACACATTATATACATATCTAATGGCTTACAGCGAGAGGACAAGTATATACTCCCTTCCTTTTAAAATAGATGACCCAACTTTATACTAACTTTATACTAAAGTTAGTACAAAGCTGAGTCATCTATTTCGAAACGGAGGGAGTACATATCTAACACACAACGTCCAAGAAAGATAAAAATGTCCTGGTGCACACTAACACATTAATGGCTTCTCGACCAAATTAAGCAGGTTCCATAAGATAAAACAGGGCTGGGTGGTGCTTAGGAGAGGTGGAAGAGACACTCCATTTACATACAGAGCTCCCAGGCTCTTACAATTACAAAGCTATTACAAAGAGGAACTGCTATTGGTTGAATGATCTCTCTAGCTCTATAGCTCTAAGCAAAAACAGAACCAACCATTGCTCGTACAGATGCCGCCACGACTCGAAAATTGACAGCGTAGTATCAACAATACACGGATTTTACAGTACAGGGATAACAGGGCTACCCGTCTAAATCATACACTAAGGGGGAAACATGCCAGAAGCGACTCTACTGCCCAGTTTACATGCGCTCAGTACGTATTTTGAGGGTTGAATCGCCTCCTCGCGTCACGCTTGTAGTAAGGCGTGTCGTCGACAGTCTTCCTCACGTACTCCATGAAAGGCTGGGGCGTGCGAGGAGAGAACTCGCCGATAGCCGGGGAGGCAGGGTCAGGCGCAGCGGCAGGCCCCGCTGCTGGTGCCGGCGCGTGCCGTGGTGGTGCCTGTCGGGCCGGTTTCTCCAGCAGCTTCATGATGACCCAGAGTGTACCTGCTGGCACGATGATGCATGTGAGGATAAGACCAAATGTGGTTAAGCCTGACGACGACGATGGCTCTGTTCTGTCTCCTGTAACATAATTAACTTCTAATTCTTCAGTCTGGCCTGCACAAGGGGAAAACAATTTAATCGAGTTAATCATCATGGAGCAATTCCTGTTGGTCAGCAAAAACTCAAATCAAATCTTAAAAATATACTATTAGGGGGAGTTTTTCATCCAAATATTAGGTGGACTTGGTATGGAAATAAGTTTTACCAATCGACAAGGTTCAAGAATCAGAACGATGTTTTTTTTAGGTCAGGAATGATGCTCATCAGACCACGAGATGCAATTTCCAGATAGCCAGTCAGCTTGTTACAAGGATATGGCCAAGAAGATGCGAAGAAGATAGAATGGCATACCAGTGGCTGGAAGAATTATAGTGACCTTGTCAGCGAAAGGTTGCCTTTTGAGTGCTTCAACCTGGAAAAGGATGGAAATCAGAATTTGTTTACAGCATTAAGCATTGATGCAAAAATGATGATTTGTCATCTGTGGCTCACCCGGTAAACAACTTGACTAGGACCACCAATGTTCTCATTTGTGTCAACAAGACTGACCGACATTAAATCTTTAGCACTCCAAAATAACTCAACATCTGGGGGAGGAATACAACTGGAGCTTTAGAAACAAACACAGCCAAAGGTAAGTTTGCAGAAATAATAGGCTTTGTAATACCAGTGTTCCCTCCAATAATGATGACGCTATGGTTGCAGCTTGGAGTCAAGTTTAACTGCATGAGATAGACAACTAAGAGTCAGTTGGAATAAACAGACGAGCTTGTGTGAGAGGTTGGGAAAGGGCGGCTACCATTCCAGGTTCTTTAATGTAAAACCCTTTGACAAACAGTGCATGTGCAGATCCGGTCACCATTGAATCTTCTTTTAGATTTGCACGAACTGAAATGTGTAAAATTCCGTCTTTTGGGTTCGACTTAACAGGCAACAGCTGTGCAGGCGAGTACGGATGAAATACACAGTATGATTTCTTCACAGCACGGTCACTCCATGGCTCAACAAACCTAAGGAGAGAAAACAGTGAGACTTCCATGTATCCCTGAACAGAATAACGAGGCACAGGTGGTCGAATGGCCATTATGGGAAACTTACCCAACAAAAGAAGGTTCGACCTTGCAGTCAAATGGGGCATTTATCTGATTCACAGAGGACTCTGTGCTATGCCCGGCTGAATCACTACTTTCAACAAGGGAATAAAAGGTTAATCTCCATGGACCACAAGTAAATCCAAGAGTATCAAAATGTAAACAGAAAAAAAGTTAGTTTACTGCATTCCTTTTAGACTGGAGGTACTAACAGTGATTATATTGTTTATAAAGACTATTATATAACACAGGAGTACTGGCCTAGTTTTCATTACAACTAAATGCTTCTCTGCCCTCTCACTCTTATGTAGCGATAATTATATTTGCTGAGTATGACCTAATGCATATCTTATGCTACCTATTTTATACATATTATGTCTGAAACCTCTAGTCTCAGATCATATTAGCAGGCAGTATCAAAAGCAGCATTATGATGACATCAGGGCCCGTTTTTGTAACATTAAAATTCTGGAATACAGAATGTCAGTTTGATATGCTTATGCTGCACCACAAACCTATGATAACCTATTGTTACATTATTCTCACATAAGATCATATCTAATTTATGATGCTAGTATAAACACCAGGACAATCTACCCAGTAGTGACTTTGAATTTGACTACATATTAATCAACACATGTGGAAGGAGTATGATGATATGAGCACTACAGACCTTAATTTCACAGAGAACTTGTATCCATCAGGTGGGGCAGCAGCATTCGTCAGAATCTCCGCAGGAGCATCAACAACTATCTGGTTCACCTTGAGCACATTGACAGTTGTTCGCAACTTCAGATTTGGGCCTTTAAAAATCACTGTACAAGGAAAGAGCTTATCAAAACCCAAAGTACTAGGAATGAACTGTGTCGAAGTTCAACAATGCATTCTACTCCCTCCATTCCATAATGTAGTGCATATAGATTTTTTGAGAAGTCAAAATTTGCAAACTTTGACCAAGTTTATATATAAAACTATTTATATCTACAATATCAAATATATAAAATATGAAACTACATCTTATGATGAATCTAATGTTTGTGAGGTTTGACTTTTTCGAAAAATATATATGCACTACATTATGGAACCGAGGGAGTACTAAGCAAATATAGGTTTTTACTTCCATACCTTCTGCTATACCTTCACCACGTGCATGTGCTTCACCAGTTATTTGATTAACATGCATAACTTTTTCATTGGTACTTAACCACTGGCCAGGTCCACGCGCATCCATGCCTACAACAACAATTGGCCATGGTTAGGAAAACAAGAAAAATTGACAAACTCAGAACATTGCACCAACTGTCTACTTCGTGCAGGATATTAAACTAAACATATTTTGCTCCCTTTCTCTAGCAACGCCTTTTGCTTTATGAATCATGTATTAACTACCAACTTCTGTGCATTTATAAAGTATTCAAAAGATCACTGCATAGCGCTAACTAGAATGCAATCACTGCATGGTGCTAACTTGGAATGCAACAAGCAAAGTGCACAAATAAGGTTAAGCACACCGAAATGATGTGACCAGAGATAATATCTGATACAATATTAAAAGATAATCACAACAACTACTAGTAAGAAAATGGATTCAGTGAACATACGGTCCCCGATAATAGTAAAGTTCAGGTGTTGGCCAGAATGAATCACCACATCTCTAGGATACATTCGCGCACCAACAGATACCTGAGAGTTAAAAAACAAGTGTTAGTCAGTATATGTCACCACTTCAATACGTACATCCGATCAAAAGAAACCATAAAAAACTGCATCTTTGTTTAGTAGGAGTATTTGTTTTGCCAGTTCAATGGCACTGCCAATTACTCCATCTGTTTCAACCCACCATGCACACAAATGCACTAAAGTAAGGGTAGATATTGCATATTTGCATTAATTCTCTTGATTTCCTCAAAGGGCACTTATCCTGAAACGTACTATTTTAAGAGCTTGGGAGATACAAGTAAACAGTCCTACATAATTATGCCTTGTAAGTTAGAATAGCAGAATAACCCACCTTTTGTACAAGTTTAAATAGCTATGCATCCTAACATATCAAACATAGGAAGAGCAGATTCAAGAATGGCAAAAAGAATCATACCATTATGAAATCTGATTTTCTGGAAGGATGGTTGATGTGCAACCTTACAAGAGCTGTCCCATGGCTTCTCGCCTTCAAAAAAGAAATATGAAGCAGTTTGCACAGAAGACTAATGAGAAATATGATCAACCAACTCATATGCTTGTCACAACTGAAATTAGCAGAACCAAGCTTCCAAGTAATAAACCCTTATAGGTTGTGCAGGTTTTTTCTTCCTTCTTTGTGATGTTGAAGGGTAAGATGTAAAAGTGGTATTCCCAACCTAAAACTTCAATCTGGATGTATTGCCTTGTGTCTACAGGAAATCCTTAACCACCTTGCACACACACAACACACCCACACCCACACACGCACACGCACACGCCACACACACACACCCCCGCGCACACACAAAATATAAGAAAAACTTAAAGCTTGGGTTTCGGGAAGCAACGCATACCTGTAGCACAAAACGTTGATGTGCGCCATATGTACCATTGACATCTCTGGGCATGACAATTGACAAAACATCAGGATAGTTTGTCTCAATCTTCACAGGTGCTACTCCAAGTGCTTCACTAAAGGTATAACCTGGTGGAAGGCAGGAAGATTAGAAATGAGTCAAAGAATTGATTAAGCATTCGATACTGGTAAATGTGTTACCTAATTCATCAGCATATTTTACATCCAGTTCAACTTTATCATTTACAGAAAGATAGGCTGTCTGGATTGATGATTCTGCAGCAGCTACCCGTACTTGTGCAACCTGAACAATAGATCACAGCATCAGCACGAATAATGCATAGAGATGTAGAAAAGGGCAATTGTTAATCACATGGTATCAGCAGTAGTTAGAACACCTAGCACATAATAATAGTTACTCCCTCCGTCCCAAAATTCTTGTCTTAGATTTGTCTAGATACGGATGTATCTAACACTAAAATGTAACTAGATACATCCGTATTTAGACAAATTTAAGACAAGAATTTTGGGACGGAGGGAGTACAAACTACTCCCTCCGTTCCTAAATATAAGTCTTTTTAGAGATTCCAACATGGACTACATACAGATGTATATAGACATATTTTAGAGTGTAGATTAACTCATTTTGCTCCATATGTAGTTCATATTGAAATCTTTAAAAGGGCTTATATTTAGGAATGAAGTGATATAAAGGAGAACTCCTTGGGTGTGATCTAGCTATGGGTTTCCTTCGGCATTGCACTAGCTTTCAGGAAGCTCTTTTGTTTTGACATGTCCAGATAGACTAATCCATGGATGAGGGAAGCACAACACAGCAATATGAATTGACAAACTAGCCCCTAATCTCATAACAGGGCAAGTAGGAATTTCCTGTTCCTCAATCATAAGAGGTGGCATCTATGGCTTCAATCGTACCAAGGAAGGTATTGAATAAGTGATGGTTCAAACGAATAGTGAAAACAGCAATAATTCCAAAATAGACATCTTGGTAGGAATATCTAGTCGTACATAACTTAAAGACTAAACAAACCAACACAAGTCTTTCTGACCTCAGCAACTCGTAGGCATGATGCTATTTCTGTTCTGCCAGTTGAGTGATCTTTTGCCTGAATACAATCAATTGCATTGCTTTCTCCAGTCCTAATTTTACTTCCATCAATAGCATTAGCATTCTGCATAGCAGGATCACTTCTACCACTGCTCCTTAACAGAGAATATCCAATAGTAGTATCCAGGCCATTTGAGTCTTGTTCTCCAAATGAATTAACGGATCTAGGTAAAAGGTCTGTGGTGGTATAAAAGGGTGGTAATAGCCATGTTATAGGAAGTCCACGTGCAAGGGGGGGATCTGGTACGACCAGGATTGTCTTGGAGGCATCATAAGATACAGATCCAGAACTGCCATGTAGCGAGAAATCACAAGTAACTGAAATGGATATCTTGGTTTTCCCTGCAGATCTGTAACAACAAAAACCAGACATTAGGGCTCACTTGTTATTCGATATAATATGTGAGAGCATTCTTTTATGTGTTCCAAACAAGACATTTGAATTATAAAAATGAAGCGTAAATAGAAACACTTGTACAATATGTTTTAAAAGAGTTGTTGACAATCTACAACTTTGAAAATTGGCATGATATCTTTTTTCTAGAAGGATGACTAATTTCCCTTTGATATGATATAAAGCCACAGAACCAAAAGAAGTCCATCAGGTTTAGGAAGGTTAGAGCATTCAACACACTCCACATAAGCAATCCAGGGACCAAGGTATATTGTTATCCAAGCAGTACCTTCCAATCACATGATTGATAAAAGCATTGCTACTTCCATTGGATAACCATGGATAGGTTTTTCCTTCTGAATAAAGACCTTGATCAAGTCACAAGTTTCATAGAAGGAAAATGGATCCCCCTGGGCAGCATATGTGACGTAAGATAAAAGTAAAAAACATTTGTGTGAAAACAAACAGGGACTAAACATTTGTATGAAAACAAACAGGGACTAAACATACCTTAGGCACGGAAGGGTAGACTGGCATGCTACAGCCAACACAAAGACGGTCACTTTGAGTACTCAATGCCATAGCCACTGGGATACCCACTTCAACTCTTCCAAAAGCTTCACAAATGACGGTGCCACCATTTGCCAAAACAGCTGCACGTACAGTCTAATGGTGCACTAGGTCAGTAACTAATATAAACCCAGAACTTAATGAAAATTGCATGCTTCAAGCTTCAAATAGAATAGATACTTCAAAAGCAAGGTGCTAAATATGTATGACCAAAATATTATAATGTAAGTTTTTGCAATGACAAAATAAAGGCACATGCATGTAATGCAGTAAAAGATGACTCAGGCTATGACTTACAGAGTTTCCTACAGTCTTTGCAGACAGCTTTCCAGTAGCACTTTGAACTTCCAACGTTCCCACGTTCAAACTTGTGTACTCAATGGAAACTCCAATCTTCGGACCACCTTTAACAGAGAGCTAGAGGAAAGAAGTACTCAGAAGCCATTTGTTCTTTACATAAGTACAACCAAATGGTAGTGATGACAACTAGAAATGCTAGCAGTATATATACGGCCTGTATTGAAAACAAAACTTGCACAGGGAACAGGGAACAGTTTGATTCTCAGTTTTTCAAGGGGGGATGCAATGCCCCCCCAAGAACATTAAAGTCTTGAGGAAATGCAATAACCACATATAGGCGACATTAATTTTAGGGGTCAAGGTAATGATTACCACAAAAGAGGCACCCGGTGTGAGGTAGATGTACTCAGGATGTATTCGCAGTGGTTTGTACACTTCCACATTTATAACCTGACTCAAAACTCTTTGCCCAGAGCGTTGCTTAGTACTAACCTGAAGATTGGAGACATAATGAGGACTGCCAGACAATAAGCATCTCAAACCAACAATATATTGATTGTCAACTTACATAAAGAGATGTTGTCCCAGTTTTTGCAGCTTTAACTGAAAATTTTGGTCCATCCAGCGACTCGCTTGGATTAACATGATCCAGAATTTCATCACCAAGATGTACCTCAATTCCCATGTACTTGTACTGCAAAGAAAGAAATTGGTAAATGGAAAGAGGTGAAAGTAATAAATACCAAGAGATCATTTTCTACCCCCAGAGGGTACCTAGCAACCTAGATCCAGCATTAGTTCTTACTCTGAGATTCACATATTTTGTGTCCCTATACTGTGCAGCACTGTACTCTGTGATGAACTTAATAACTTATACATATACAGCTTGTACTGACCGATTTTCATGCATGCTGGGCATTGAAAATGAATGCACAGTTAAGTGATATTTGAATCCAGACCACATTGACCAGTCCTAGAAACAGCAACAGTGTACATTTGGCTTTATTAAGGTGAAACGAGGAGGTGGTATTACTCCCAGATGATAGCAGCAAATTTCTGTAACAATCAAACACATGGAAGGCCAACAGGGGGCAGAAAAATGCATTCACTTGAGATGCTACAAAGTTTTGGAAAGAGAGAAGGATTATAAAAACGTGGATTGGACCTAAAAAATTACTTGAGATTTGAAGATATTAGATCTGGTATAGTTGATTGAACAGAAGCTTGCCAGTGCAACGAGAGAAGAATTAACACCAACAAATACAATCAATGGGGGGAAATTGTGCATAGTGGCACTAGCAAACCTGAGAATCTCCGAAGACTTGTCCATCTTGGGTCCCAGCTGAAATTTGAAAATCTTTTGTGGTTCCTTCCTAGAAACAAAGCAAGGTGTCAATGGAAATAAACCCCAACAAGGTTTAGCATCTGGAGAAAATAAATTTGCAACAATGAAAGCATATCACTGTACCATAATGCTGATGTGCTCTTCTGACAATATCTGAATCCAGTCAACATTTGCAACTCTAACCTGCAATAGCATATACAACATGCAAGTTGTTGTCATTTTGACAAATAGTGGGCAGAAACGAAGATTCATACGCCTGTATTGCTGCGAAATAATTTAATGAGAGTTAGCATGGCCATTAATGATGGCAGGTGTATACTACAAGTTTTATCATCTCAAGAAATATGCTAAATGGCTAAATGGGAGTGCGATAGGCGTAACAGGTCAAACATGGCAAGCAATAAAATACACTTGGTTGATACAACTCATAACTCATAAGCAAAACGAAATACTGAGAAAATCAGGGGCACAGTGGCAAAGGAATATACCAGAGAACTAGTCGATACTCTAGGAGAAAGGCCAATGTCCTGAATTGTCACGACAGCACTGCCTAAGCCTCTAGCACCAAGAATCAACTGGGAACATAGGGCCTTCCCTGGATGTTGAACTATTTGGACCACATGTGTGTCATTGGTAGAGGCATCTAGAAAGCACGTGCCACCACTGACAGCTAAGGTTTCCTGTAGCACAAATACATCAGAGCACAAGTAGAAGAAGAAAAATGATAAATTATTCTATGATGCAGAGAATTTAGAATTGCCATTACATACCTGTGCTTCACGATGGGAAACTAACAAGACATACGCTGGAGTGACTCTTAACGAAGAAACAATCTGGGTAAACCAAAAATGAGTAGACAAACATGTTAGCAAAATCAAGGAAATAATCAACCCCAAAAGAAATCTAGTATGATTTACCTGCAACTGAATAGCATCTGTGAGATTGTCATGTTCACTTGGAAGAAACATGTGTTCTTCACGGGTTTTGCTAGCAATTCTGGAAGAAAAGCCAATGACTGTAGCACGGGCAGTGCACTGGAAGTTCAAATATTGAAAAAGGTTAAATTATGCATCAGAACTTTAAACCACAGGAGGACATACTATTCTTAATTAGATCCTCAACATTCTGCAAACTACTGTACCATTGCTCATATATAGAAGTGGATTCATCAACAAAATATGAGTGCTAAGGACAAGTATCTACTTGATGTTAAATTCAACATTCAAAGCAGTTGGTGTGGACTGCAAGCCATACTAACCATTCCCGTCGAATTGTGTAGGACAAGAAACCTCTCCCAAGATGACTGTTCTAACATTTCAGCATCTTCGTCTTGATCCAAGTAAGCAAGTCCCTCACATTCAGTGACTTCCCATCTCAAGCAAAGAGAGGACGAATTGGAAAAAAATCTTCCATTTTGATGTACACCAGCAGCAGCTAGACGGATGCTTCTTCCATTTGAGATTACAACAGGAGATACTTGCAGCCTATTGGGGCTACGGTCAGCTTTACTTGCCGCTTCCAAAATATCAAGCCGGTTTTCTGTCAAAGTGTCAAAAATGGATATAAATGCCACATCTAAGCTTCACAGAATGAGACTGTAAAAGGTACTTATCAAAGGCATACAGTAATTTATGAATCATACTGGATTATCAATGAAAAAGAGCATGATCATACCATTTTCATTTGCAATCAATGTTACTGCTGATGGTAAGTCACAAACAATCGATAGCTCTGATTTGGCAACAGCAGGCACAGGATGATCCTTCCCAATCATGTTTCCGCGCGAAAACAACAGTTTCTACAGAAAAAAAATGATAAATTGAATGTATTCAGCAAGGAAGCAATGCATTAGAATTGAATCAACTGATAGCAGTATTGAAAGTGCTTACAAAGATCCCTTTGCTTTGGCAAGAAACTCGGTATAGTCCACTAGATATTTTTTGCACAGCAGTAGAGCCAATGATATAATTTTCTAGTGCGCCAACAACATCAACAGTTTCTACAAAATCAACCACTTTGTCCCACTGTTCAGGCCCTCCAAAGAGAAACACATCCATGGTTGATCCAGGAACCAAGTACAGCTCCATGGGAGAGTTGTTACCCATATTCTGAATTCCACTCTGTAATCTAGATAAGTCAACCCAGTAACCACCAAACTGGTTTCCATTTCCTGCTTGGAGTACCAGAAGAGGATAATATGCAGATACTTTTGATGTGGCCTTCAGAAAAATAGGCTCATTAAAAGTCTCAAAATAGGAATCAGACTCGGAGGAAAACGTCGCAACTATTGTGGCTCGACCAGCAGCAGATGCATTTAGAGATATCCAGGCACAAGGATTGCCATATTGTGCCGAAGAACCACTATGATGCTTTAAGGCCTCAACAGTCAAAGCCTCGGATGCATCAACAACTTCAAAAGTTTGATTCTCAGATAGTAAACTCCACCTTATAAAAGCATTAAAATAATCACATCTCGAGTACGGGTGTCCTGCAAAGAGAAACATTATGAACAGCTATTAGAAATAAATAACAGTGTTTTCAGATCACAAAATAGCCAGCCTATATCATGTTAATCACCATTAGATGTTTTAAATGCCACAGCAGCATGAAGTTGTGTTCCAACAGCCACCTCCACAGGAAAGATTGGCAATATAGCCAGTGCTGAAGGAGAGGATACTTCAATAATGATCTGTGTTATGAAGCAAACATAATGAGCTGAAAAAACTGACTTGGCAACTTGCTTAAATGAAAGACGAATGAAAACATGTAGGTGGAGTACTAAGGCCGTACAGAAGAAAGTTCACTCATAAAAGAAAAGAAAGAAACAGACCCTACGCAATCAAGTTACAACACAGTTAAAAGTACAGACCAGAGGACATGCCTATTAAGTGATTGGACCACATGACTGCATGCATAGTTGCATACACAAATAGCATATGCGAGCGTGGTGTGCTTGTGCATGAGCTAGTGCAAATAGGTATTAGATGGAAAAGATACATCAGGCAGCCGGTTAGTACGTTTTTGCATCTTTAAGAAGATGCATAGACTACTAAATAATTTGGTTCACTGGATTCTAAAAACGCAGGAATAGGAAAAACACAGAATATGATAGGAATGCATGTGCAAAGCAGAGGACTGGTAAACAAAGGAATTCTATCAACTTTGGTGTTTGGTTCATAGAAATTGGAAAAACACGGGAATCCTAATAAACACGGTCAAATCAAAGTCAAACCACACGAAAATATATAGTTAGAATGTTATTATGCCACTAAGGATCTTAGTCTCGTTCTTCGTGCATAGGTATTTGAGAAGGACCTCCTACGTTTTTCCTTTGAACTGAGATCAGAGGGAAATTTCCTTAACTATTTCCTTTATCCCATTCCTTCGAACCAAAGGCATGAATAGTATCACCATAGGAATATTTCCTATTCCTACGTTTTTCCTCCATTTTTCCTTTGAACCAAAGGAGCCCTTATTAGGTGTGCCCTCTAATTTGAAGTTTTTTGCTACACAGAAGGAAAAGTCCAGAGGAGAAAATAGTGGAAGAGAAACAAGGCATATATTATTTGACTACTAAAGCATTATTAAACAGCAGGAACAATACACATTCTCTACATAATGTTTTAACAGTAACTATACACAGCAGTAAGATTTTAGTTTACGGCTTTTGCTGGCCACAGGTGTTTGTTTGCAGAGAAGCAACAGGCCAACAATTCCCATTCTATTATAAGTCATTATTTTAATGTATTTTTGCTACTAAGATGGCATTTCAATCAAAAAAAGGCACACACAAGCAGGTGTGTTATAAAGAACAGAAAGGAAAAGTAGGCAAAGCAGTCTTTCTTAAGTTCAAAGTACAATAGTTCAACACAAAATATAGATCTCGCAGATCCCAAGCTTAGTACTAGTGCAGAATGAAATAATTAGATTTCCTAGCGAGTGACCTTTACATGTTTAAAGTAGATAAGAGTAAAGACCAGTAGTTTAGGAGAGATCAGAATAACAATATACGAAGGAGATTATATATTCACATACCTCATCAAAATTCAGGAAATCAAAGGTAGAAACTACTTTGATGACAGCTTGACCAGGCTTTTTAGCACGCACAGTATGGGAATCAGACACAGAAACAACACTTTCATCAGACGAAAATAACTTGTAGTCCTCCGGCGTCTTACCACAACCTTCAGTTGAGTACAAAAAGAATACCAGTCAAATCCATTTACAAACCAAAAGTGGGTTAAGACTGAAGATATCACGACAAACATACCTCCAACTGCCATCAGTTCGACCTCCTGATAAACTCCAGGAACCCAGGGTAGATAAATAATATTGGAGTTATCCGTTCCCTCATCCCAGGTTGCCTTCACTTTACTGCATACATTAACTTTTTGCAGCAGCTTGAGAACCTAGAATGGAATGCGCCAATCCAGCAATCAGAAACCTTTGTTGCTTAATTATGAACTGCCAACACCAATTTAATGTTCTTTGCATACAATACAAGTTAGAACCACCCCGAGAAGAAAGCTAGAAATAACATGAATATGCATGAAATGTACCTTTGCTGATCCAGATGCCTCTGCTTGGTAGGTTAAGGCAGCAACTAAATATCCTTCTCCCTGAGAAATGGGGAATAGCAATCTAGAAGTTTGCACTTCATAGGAACCTAAAGAGTTATCTGGAACCTGTGATAAGTTCCAAAGTTCCACTGTGCTGCTCTCCAATCTAAGATTGTTTTCCTGCCAACAAAAAACAAGGGTATTAAATGAACAAAATAAGATTCCATGTAGTATATGGCCAGAACAACGAATCCATAACCAAAGTGCTCAAATGGTAAAATCACTATAGCTGTTCAGGTTCATTTTCTCAACATAAAGGACGTGGTGTTCCTTCTCCATACATTCATCTATTATGCATACGCGTGTACTAAAGAATGCATGAGTACATGTATAAAGATGAGATGAACAGGATTTACAGGCATGAATACTGAAGATTGTTTGTTAACTTCATGTACAAGGGCGGATAGAAGCATGCACATGCATGCAAAATATTTGATGTGAATATTCAGTTCTGCTGACACAAGCATGCATGACTGCATTTATCCGCACGAAGCACAGGAGTGAACTTATTATGGAAAATACATCTAGAATTCAGAGGCTGGCACTTGTGGCTTGCTGATGTATTGATAAATTCGTATTCATATTAATCAGTAAAACATAGTACTTCACGCATAATTTTGAATTTTGGTGTTCATGTTAATTTCTGTGCATGGCCGGTCACCCAATTACTTCACAGAACAGAATCATGTAAATGCAGCTTTGCAGAACCAAGCCCACAGGTGTTCAAGGCCTGCCAACAGGTGCTAGTGCCTGTTGGTCAATGTTATATTTTTTTGCTAAATATTTTGGCCATAGTAAACTAAACATTGCAAGTATTACGCAAGACCTTTTATTTAGATCTAATGATCGTCTGTGCATTATTCGTGTGTCCAATAGTAAGTAACCAACAAAGAGACTAAGTAATCAAATGCATAAGATCAGATGAATAGTACCTCTGTAATAAATATCTCTCTAGCATCAAATCCCTCTGCGAAAGCTTTCGCAAGAACCATATACTTTTGACCAGGAAAAACGTACCACACTTCTGAGGATGGAATACTTGTTATCCCATGAAAATGACCAGAATCATCCATGACAGGAACTAGATAGAGGAAGAGTGTCCGTGGAATAACAACACGTAGAGATGATACTTGTTGGTGGCCAGAAACTCTTGTGTCTTCAACAACGACATCAGTAAATCCCAGACTCAAAGTATGTACAACACCCAAGGAACTATCCACTTGGGCCACCGAAGAGTTCTTCACATGCCAAAGATGGTATTGTGATGGTAAATTAACCACTAACAAAAAGGGAGAAGACCTGTTAGCTTTCATTAGCAGATATCCAATAAAAAAAGTTTTAGCAGAAGTTTTCTTAAAATTATACTAAAGGAGCATGCCACTAAACCAAAGTGCAGCATTTAAAAATGGGGATTTCAGTGCAAGCATCTAAACCAGTTTCTTTGTTTTCCATTGAATAAACATTCTGTTGTATGTAAATCGTTTATCTGCCATGGTAGCGTAACTTTTAAGTGTGGTCCTCTTCTGATGTGCTTTCATATATGACATGGCACCACAGTTTACTTTCTGATTAAACTGAAATTGGTTAAGGTACACTTAATATATGACATGACACCACACTCCACTTTCTGAATAAAATCAAACTGGTTGGTATGCTTCAATAGATAATTAGATGTCTTGTGGCAACAAAATCAACATTTAGAGAGTACCTTGGGCAATCTTTTGTCGAAAAATTTTGAGTTTGAAATTCACCAAGACACCAAGAGTTACAAGGACGGGTGATGGGGGCTCTAGCGACATAGCTTCAGCGACAGTTAAAGTGATCGTGTCACTCACATGCTCAAACTGTGGTTCAAATAACTGAGCACTAACGACCTCTTGGCCAATCCCAACACCCTTCACAACAAAGAAATCAGAACCAAGATCCTGCCAGAAGTATTACAACAGAATTCAGAACATATATTTTTATATGAAACTGAATGTTTGCTAGAGCTAAAGCGAAAACAAGATAGTGTGTAAATATATTATCATACCCTATCTTCAAGCTCAAACCGCGCATTCATCTCAACACAAAAACCACTGCAGTCACTTAAATGTGTTTCTTTCAGTGGAATATGAGCAAGATGATGGTTACTGTTATCAAGCGTCGTCGGGGTAAGCTGCCACATAAACTGCAATCCCACCAATGTCGAGAACACGTTTTCTGAATCAAAATGAAAAAATTAAGCCATACAACCCAGCATTGAAATACTATTATAAAAAGTAACCGGATGGAGAAAATGGCTAATGGAACTATGCAATTAATTATTCCACTAGCACGTTTTTAGACCAAGGAAAAGAAGCAGTAACAGTCAAGAACCAGTGTCAGGAGAAACTCAACCACAGAGGGGGGCTCATCAGTCTAAAGAATTCTAGGTTGTGCTTACCAAAACTAAATAACCAATAACTCATATACTATAATATACAATGGTGCTTATTAATCGCATGGAACAGACTTCATGAATATTTGGAATTTGGAATGATCCAACAAACAATAACATGGATGCCCCATCAGCAACGTGCAAGACTAATGCAAAACAGCAAAAGCAGTATCACAGTTTATAAAGTACTTTCAGTGAGGCATAAACAGGGCAATGGGTCTTTCTGTTGCAAGAGTGACACATGACTATTGTTCTGTTAAAGTATGGAAAGAGTATACGAAGAATAACCTTCATCATCAAAGGCATGAACACGCAATGTGGCGATTTCATCCAGGTCAATTTTAACAGAATGATGGAAAATCCTGATCCGAGAGATTTTGTCGACGAAAACTTTGCAGTGTATTGTGATTCCACTAATAATATCAGTGGCGTAGACAGAGGTCTCCTTGCGGCCACTGTAAGGGGCGATTGATGCCAAACGAGCGCTCGTTGAGCATCTGCTGCTGTCGTTGTACTCTGGCTTAACTGATATAATATCATGATGATCCAATGACCTGTAATTTTAACCTCATCAAAATGTACACTGAAACACTACCCCAATGTCCATCTAAGGGATTGGAGCATGGTCCAAAAACAGTCTCAAATCATGAAGTATCATTCTACAACTGGCTACAGAATCTTAAAACAAGTACCAAACAACCACATTGATGCGTAATCCAGATTCAAGTGCACAAGATACAGGAGCTTCAAACGGTGTAGACCACCTCAAATTTGAGCAACTTCGATGGATCAATGGTGTATGACAGAAGACAGCTACTAAATTGGGAATTAAGGTACACATGGCATGTTTCCCAGTCTGCAGTCACTAAATAAATCAAAGGTGTATGACGGAAATATAGCAAAATAGTCCAGTTAACTTGTCGATTAAGAGACTAACGAAACCACTCACTCAAAGCACACGAGACCTTCAAACCTCAAGCTAAACCGAGGAATACTACCGCTGCTGCGTCATCGCCAGGATCGGCATCGATACACCCCCAAACATGCAAGCGAGCGCACTAAACAACTCACGCGACATGAACCACCCTAATCGCAGGCCCCGGCACAGCCAGTAACCACACAGCGCCACGGATTCGCGCGGCGTAACAGAGGCAGCGGCGAGGCGCGCCGCCCCACGGACAAGAGCGAGGAGAAGAAGTAACCGAAGCGTGTGAGCGCGCGCGCGTACCAGGTGAAGCAGCCGTCCCCGCCGACGAGTCGGTACTCGACGGGCCTGGTCATGCGCGGGGGCAGCAGCACGCTGAGGTCCGCCATGTGGGGCCCGCCCGCCGCTGCCGCTGCCGCCGAGGCGCACAGCAGCGCGGAGGCGGCCACCACCAGCGCCACCGCCGCCGCCGCCGCCGCCGCGACGGCCGGCCGCGCGGCCATCGCCCGCCCGCCCACCCGAAGCCGCTGCCGGAGTAGCAAGTGAGCGAGCACGGCCGCTAAACCCTAGAGAAGAGGGAGGGGAGAAGTGGGGGTTCAAGGTGGGGAGGGAGAGCAAACCGAAGCGAAGGCAGCGGAGGGGAACGAAAGTGAGAGAGGAGGGGGGTGGTGGGTTCTGCGGCCGCTGGTCCCGGAGGTGGTGGGTCGTGTCGTCTCGGTCGCCTCGCCACCGTCCTGGGCCGGACCATTCCTTTCCAGGGCCCAAAATGGGCTTCTTCTCTCTCTCTTTCTCTCTCTCTAGTCTCTCTATACCTGCTTCTTCTATTTTCATTTTTCAGAGAGAACCTAAAAAAACAACGAGAACAGGTCAAAAGGCACAACAGCCACGTTCCATCCTTCGTCCTCTCATCAAGAAATAAAATAAAGTAACTGATAAGTAGAAGACAGGCATGATTTGATCAGATTAAGCATGAGGAGAATTTAAAAAAAATGGGAATGTTTCATATTGAGCATGAGGAGCATACATAGAAAATCATATAGGCCATGTTTGGTTCAGTTTTTATCAACGGATTTCGTTGGCGCGCAGCAGAATATGAACCAAAAGGCGAACCTAGCAGAATCCGATTCCAGAAATCCGCTGCCAAAATCTGAACCAAAAGCGTAAGTAGCCCAGGACGTGCTTTCTAAAATCTGATTCCGCTGCGGGCCAAAATCTGAAAAATCTGTATCAGCTGGTTTGCCAAATGACCTACATCTTTTTCACATCAGATTTTCCACAATTGTTTTTCCATAACAGATCTTTTTACAGCTGCTTTTAGAAATCCACAGCTGAACCAAACAGGGCCTATTAACAAAACAAATTCCAACATCTTCATGAAATACCCCAGAGATAACTTTGTTATCGAGAGTGGGGAACAAGGTGTAGCTCGGCACCATCGTGACCAAGAGCTGGCATACAAGGCAGATATATATTTTTTGTTATCTACTCCCTCTGTTCCGAATTACTTGTCTTGGATTTGTCTAGATACGGATGTATCTACACTCATTTTAGTGCTAGATACCTCCGTATCTAGACAAATCTAAGACAAGTAATTCGGAACGGAGGGAGTATATGTTTTTGTGTGTGTGTGTGGTGGCACTGAGCTCAATTTTCTCTTACCACAAGCACATAAGAACACGTTTCTTTAACATTATATTCATAGCCGAGTTTTCTAAAGAATCAATATAGGACCAATAAGCATTTTTTTGTTAGATTACATCTCTAATTGGTATTTACATTCAGTGGGAAAATAGTATTTTCTGGGCTATGCCAGTACACAAGGGAATATGTATAGCTTTCCTCTTTTCTTTCTTTTTTTCTTTTTAAGGAAATGTATAGCTTCCCTGGATAGCACACCTAAAATAACAAATGCAATTCTCCTTCAACGCCTGCAGTGCCGATGCAGGCTCAGGACATCCCTTGCTGCAATCTCACTGTTATCCGCGCGAGCGACCATGGAGGATGAGAGTGTCAATGGTCTCTTCAGGACTTGCAGGAGTTGTTCATCTCTGCAGATAGAACGCTGTCCCGATCAGCACGGCCCACAGGGTGACGATCGCCCAGGCGCTCTTCTTCCACTCGCTCGGCGGCCGCAGGAGGAACAGGTTGCCGAAGACGTTCGTCGACGGCTCCGGTTGGCTCGCGGCGGCCACCATCTTTCTTTTCTTGTCCTCTTGCTCTTGGATCTTGTCACTCCATGTCCCAGCGTACCTGATTAATGCAACAGCACGTGGCAAGTTAGAATGTTTAATCCAGAAGAACGAATTGACAGATAGTTTCCATTGCATGAAATGGAAGGGTATGATATTTCTATGTAAGCTGTAACTACATGGAAAATCTCTTGCAGAATGCAGACAATGTTGCCTACTCACATGGTGCTGTATGTCATAGTTCTGACTCCAGTTAAAGTGTTCAAACCAAGAGTACAAAAGGAAACTAAATCCAGGATGTATAATTAGCTAGAAAATGAGGTCAATCAAAATTAACAGACATTTACTTATGATAAGTAGCCAAAATTATTTTGTTGTGGAAAGAAGAATTTAATAAAATGCTATACTTGCAACCAAAAAACTATTTAGTTACACAGTGTCATATGTGGTAGCATAGCAACAAACAACCAGTTTACAGTATAAAATAAGTACAGTTCAGCAGCGTTTAATACTTCATATACTAGCCCCTAAAGCAGATATGTGACTGAAAATAAAAAATTCTCCTTTACGCATTGTTGACAGCCAAGAAAAGTCCATTTTATTTGTTTAATGTTTTGCTTGAAGGTGTCACTTAACTCAAACAACGCTCACATGCAGAGAGAAACCAAAGTAGCTGTCAGGCACAGAGATGGTGAGAGAACAAATAGTAAGGTGTCAGAAAGATAACTAACCAGTCCCAGCTAGATCCAATTTGCGGTATCGTGACCACCTCATCGTTGGAGATCTTCAACTTGGGCGCCTCAGCAATGTACCGGAATTCAGCTGCTTGTCTCCTGATGCTAATCATTGGATGTGTATTCTCCAATTCTTTGTACAATGCTATGGATTCCTTGTGCCGCCTATTGGCATCGTATGCCATTGCAAGCCAAATTTGAATCTGGAAGTGAGGGCAGGCAGTAGATGTCACGAAGGCACCTATACAGGATCTTTCATCATAGTTTACAGCCATGATCAAGGTTCATTGAAATCAGTGAACTGGGCCGGGTGACACAAGCTGCTCATATGTTGATCATACAGGATGATGCTAGCTTGATCTTAATATATGCACACGAAGAATAATTTCAATTCTCAATGCAAAATGCCGGTCTTTCTCGTAGGTTGAGATGCAGCTAAGGTTGTGATAACAAGCTAGCAATGAAATGTGCCAACCGCCACTAAGTCCATTCATTTTGCATACTTACCTGCAGTGCATTCAACTGCCTGTAAACTATACCGAGCATCAAGAGCATTTGCTTTCGGCATCCCTGCTCACCAAACGAGAAGGAACTCCAACGTAATTCCAATTATGTGAAGCTTTCTAGTTCCCAGTTTACCACAAAGTAAATAACTTCTATGCTCAGGCTTAATTTAGTCATTCTCACCGATTTAAATGTTCACTCCCATCACTTTATTCTTCTAAATACCAGTTTGGAAAAGTTAGCAATCAGGTGCGCAAACTTCTGTCCATGGTTTTGAAGGATTCATATAAGTAAGGGATGCCTATATGAGTGAGTTGTGAAATTTTCTAAGAATAAATGAGGGAGCGATGCACCTTGGCGCGAGTGCTCTCTGGAAGAAATATTTCGGTTCTCCCTGGCTCTAGCTATCTTCTTGTTCCACATAAGTGGTGTTGGTTTCATCCTTCATTAACTCGCTTAAATGACCATTTAGTACATCTGATGTCACTTCACTATGTATAACATAGGCAACACAAGACACCGGCATAGCTAGCATACCAGTGAGCAGACTACAGGTAACCTCATACGCATGGATCTCAATATCTCATAGCAATAGCATGATATGTCCAATATAGATAGATACTACCTCACCGCCGAGGAGCGAGGAGGGACGTATGATGGTGAGTGCGGCCTCCAAGAACTCGATGGAGCGGCCATACATCCCTTTCCCATACGCCCTTTGCCCCAGATCGAACATCTGTTTCCCCGTCGCCCTCCTCTCGGCCTGCTCCTTGGCCACCTGCAATGCAAACACACACCCAGTATGATCATCCTACTTCCCCATGTTCTGCAAGTATCCAATTGTAGAACAATGTAGGTACAGATGGGATGATAACAAATTATAAGCAGTAAACTAGCTAGTGGTGTGTAGCTTGGTTCTATCCAATTCTAATCCCCCCCCTCTTCATGCTAATTTGGTTCTGCGGCGTCAGTGTCAGTGTGGCTGTGCACATGTGCTGCAGTGCTACTAGGCAATCTGCAATCAACAACGCGGCGGTGGCGGTATGAAGCTGTGGCCGTGGAGTAGAGAGGTCGGGGACCTTCTGAAGCTCGCGGCGGACGCGCTCGCGCTTCTCCTCCTCGGACTCGTCGTCGGGGGCGGCCCGGCTCTGCAGCTCCTCGGCGGTGCGCTCCAGCTCGTCCATCTCCTCCGCCTCCTTCAGCCGCCGCGCCGTCTCCGCCTCCCTCTCCCGTCGTACCTCCTCCTCCGAGGGCTCGTCCCATCCGCCCCGCCCGCCGCCCGACGCGGACGCGGCGAACCTGGCCGGCGCGCGCCCCCGGCCGCGGGAGAGGCGGCAGCCGTGGTGGGGCCTCGGGGCCCAGCCGCAGAGGTGCAGGCGCGGCCGGCAGACGGCGATGCGGGCGCGCGGGGCCGCGGCGGCGTCGCCGAGGAGGAGACCGGCGGTCATCGCCGGAGGAGGGGGGAGGAGAAGAATGTAAATTTCTTGCTCGCTTTTTCCACACGTCAGTTAAATAGCCTTCGCACGGAACTGCTGCGGATGACAGTGGGCCCGGGCGCTGATATTTCTCGAGGAGGAAGAAAGGATGGGTGGTGCTGGCTAATTTGAAAGGTGTGTAGCCACCGCCCACCATGTTTCTCACCAGAAGAGCATGGAAAACAAGCAAATAGTACTAGTAATTCAACAACCCCTCAAAAGAAAAGTAGTAATTCAACAAACGCTATGACTAAAGAAAAAGTGTGCTTTTTTTTTGTTTTCTCTGATAATTCCAGTGGGTTTCTCTCCATCCTCTTGCCCAGTTGCTCCGGAGAATTTGGGCTATTTCTTGTGACTGTTCAAAACCATTTGCTATGGAATCTCAATACTCTATGGTGTAAAGCGGTCATTTCCGGAGTTGTTAAAAATCTCGATGGTCGAGGGCAAAAAAAAGGAAAATCTGCTTTCCTTTGATACGAAGATATAAAATATTGAAAAATGGCAATTGGGGTCCAGTTAACATTTTGTTGTGTGCCCCAGTTAACATTTGTTTCTGGAAAAATGCCATCAACAAAAAGAGGACTCTGATTGCCATGATCTGAATTATGAGAAATGTCATGCTACTTTATAAAACTACCATTTATCTAATTTATAAATTCACAATGAGTATGATCAAAAGAAAAGAAGGTCCTGTGATCTAGGGAAAAATAAAATTTGACATGCTAAAATTAAAAATTGCCATCCTCTAGATAAAAAATATTTTTATCTCAATAGGCCTAAATTAGATTCTATATTTTTTCCGAAAATATAAAAAAACACAGGAATTCCCATGGTCAAAAACGAAAAAATTGTCATGCCATAAAAATAAAAATGGCATCCTCTTAATAATAAAAATGGCATGCTCTTAATAATAAGAACACCATCCTCTTAACAATAAAAATGCCATGTTATTGATTATTAAAATTCCATGCTCTTAATAATAAAACGGCCATCCTCTTATTAATAAAATGGCATGTTCTTAATAATAAAAGTGATATCCAGTTATTAATAAAAACTTCATGTTATTAATTATTAAAATGGCATGCTCCTAATAATAAAATTGACATGTGAAGTAAAAATGCCGTGTTTTGGAAGACACGAAAGATGTCATGGTTTTAATAGAAAAAAGAAACGGGTTTTTGTTCTTTCAAAAGTGAAAAATAAATTGAGATTTTTGGTTATTTTAATTCAA
The DNA here is from genome assembly GCF_003073215.2 of Triticum urartu. NCBI lineage: Eukaryota > Viridiplantae > Streptophyta > Magnoliopsida > Poales > Poaceae > Triticum > Triticum urartu. The sequence goes on along the minus strand of NC_053026.1, from coordinate 535,948,544 downwards.
GCCGAATTTAAAACAACCTTCAAAGCATATATATAGCAACTTTTACTGCATTGTTCACAAGACAATTTCGGGCCAAGTGGTAAACGCCATGCCATTCCTTAAGGAGGTCATGGGCGGCACCATCCTTGCTCCGCGATTCGTGCCAGAAGATCGAATGATAGTCGATGCGTTCGTTGGATAAATGCCAGATATCTGACGTTCGTCGGATATTTCCAAAAAATAAAAAGTCTGATTTCAACCGTTTCATTGTTTCAATAATTTGTTTTCAACCATTTTATATATTTCAATTATTCTAGAAAGATTTCATATTATTTAAAAGTCATAACAACTATTTAAAACCTGCAAAATTTCCAAAATTTTAATTTCATTAACTAAACACTAGGAACTACTCCTATTTCACAAATCACAATTAAAATACATATCCCAACTATTTTAGAAACTGAAACTTCTGCATTTTCACATATTTTGATATTTGTAATTAATAGTTTCCCAGCTATTTTTCTAATTTCGAAAGGCTGAAATTTCAACATTTTCACAGATTTCATAAACTGGATCATAGAAATGTCTGAATCATACGCATACACTAGCCTCACGCATGTTTCACATACCACAAATTGTATTTCACATATCACGAAATTCACTTTCGTTCACAAACTGCACGTATGATAAATCATATTCCGAATATGGTTCAGATCATAGAGTAATGAAAATAAGCAGACATGCTTGATTTATCCTCTCCTCTTCTTGTTTTTTTTTTGTTGCTGTAGTAGTCATATAGTTTATCACCATAAGCAGACACTAACTTTGTCAAATACGAAGCAAAGTTATGACTGAATTTTCTTCACAAAATGACGAGTAAAACTTTTTTTGTGAGCTAAGTTTCATATATATTCCTCTGCTTTCCTCACCGACGGATGGCGTCGTACAGTACACGTGAGAGGGTGTGCTTGAATTGGTGGTTGTCATTGGAAGGCGGCAAGGCAAAGGTAAGAGGAGAGAGCAGGGTGAGATGGTAACCCCCATGGATGCTCCAGCGGCATTTCGAAGATCTCCATGCTGATGGTATCTCTGGGAGCCGGAGCTGTTCACTTATCGGCGGGCGTCCTCTCTTGTCATACTTGTGCAGGGTGTTGCCGTGCATGTAGCATAGCATCTCGCCGCCATCATCGGCCCAGGCGCTCCAAGGCTTGGTCGCGTAGAATTCGTCGATGTCAAACCTATGTCGCGGTTCCCAGAGCGGCGCTTCGTTGCCGTCGTCCTCCGGCGGTGGCGACATCATGACCCAATGGTTGAGGCCCCGGGGAAGGTCATGGATGATTTTGTGGATGGCGAGGCACAGCCGGCCTTCGAGCTCAAAGGCACCCACTAGCGGCACGCCATCAAAAGTCTTTACATCGGGGAGACCGTACGAGCGGCACGTCTCGGTGACCACGTCGACCACCAGCACCCGCTTCCAGCAATTCGTCGGCATGTATAGCTTGCCGTCGATCAGCAATGGCGCCCAGGCCGTGGTTTGGGTTGGACAAGACGACGAGCTGCGCAAATGTTGCCGCCACCCGGCGGTGTCGCCTAAGGTGTACACGTCCATGGAGAAGGGCGAGAACCTGAACAGCTTGTACTCGTTGGTGGGCGGGCTGAATCCCAGGGCGAAGAGGTGCTTCCTGCCCTTGGCGGCGAGCGGGGGCGGCTTGGGCAGCGCCAGCGTCTCGCCCGTGGCCGGGTTGCACACCACCGCCGGCGCCTCGGGGCCGCCGGCGCGGTGCACGTAGCAGAGGAGGCCGTGGCAGACGTTGGCGAGGTCGTAGCCGCCGGGGACGGCGAAGGAGCGCAGGTCCTTGCCCGAGGACATGCTGGAGACGCTCACCTCGTCGCCCAGGCCGGGCTCGCACGTCTTGGAGACGAGCAGGACCTCCGCCGGGGGCGCGGCGTGGCCGGCCATGGCCATGGCGTTGGCGTGGGCGGTGCGGAAGGAGGGGTCGCCGACGGCGGCGCGCCACTGCCTGGAGATGCAGCAGGACCGGGCCACGTCCCTGGTCGTCAGCTTCATCAGGATGTCGTGTAGGATCTCGCTGGGGATCTCCACGTTGCGGCGGCGACGCCCCATCATTGTCGATAGATGGGCGACGGCGGCAGTCTGGCTGGCAACGTGAAACCAATCGTAGGGTTTCTATTTCTATTTTGGCAACGTGATGAAACCAATCGTAGGGCTTTTCTATACTGGCTGTGTTTTGGCTGCGTGTGTAGCGCGTCTCTCCGGCCGTCTCCTTGGATCTATCGATTCGAACGTGTCCGACTCCGACTATGAATATGGTCAGGCTCGCGCCGTCGTGCGACCTTGCCGCTCGTGGGCCAGCCTCCCGCCGGACCTGCTCGGCGACGTCCCTGGCCGCCAACTTTGTCCGCTTCCACGTGGTGGCGCGACACGGCGACGTTGAAATCCCCGGTGTCAGGCCCCGGTTTCGGCCGTAGCTCCTCGCACCACACAACACCGTCGTCTCTTCCAGCACGACGAAGAGCCCTCGATGCCGGAGGAACCCCACCCCGTGGAACTCCGGCGATCACCTGAGTTGAGAGAGAGGGAGAGAGTTTTTGCACTACGAACAACGTGCAGCTTTTCTTCTGCTGCTGCTTTTATTCCGTGGTTACAAACTCTAACCTAAAACGAAAAAACAGGTTCGTGAGTACTACTACTGCCATCCCAGCACTCCCCGCTCGGCGCCTGTCATGTCGCCATGACCGTTGCATCGTGCCATCCCACGATCAGGTCAAGGCGCCGAGGAAATCTGGCTAACTAGGGCATCTCCAATGGGAGACGCCTGTGCAGGCGCTAATGAAGGAAAAAAATAAAATGTTAGAAAATTACGAGCACACCTAAGCGCCTGAGCTTCCAACGGTAGACGCTAATAACCTGGACTAAAGCGAACAGCCTGTGCGCTTATTGCGGGAAGAAAAACACCCAAGCACTCGACGCATACTTTGGCAGCGATGCCACTTCCGACACCAGGATTTAGCAGCGCAACTGCTAAATGGGCTGGAAATAAATCCTAGCGCCTGCACAGGCGCCCGGCGTTGTAGCAGCCCGGTTATTTTCCTTGACGAAACTGAAGAAAATAAACACTACAATACTATTTTTTCCGTTCGGAAATATTTGTTCTAGAAATGGTTGTATTTAGACTTGTTTTAGTTATAGATACATCCATTTTATCCATTTCGAAGACAAATATTTTCAAACGAGGGAGTATTTTCCTGACGAAACTGAAGAAAAGAAAACACTACAGTACTATTTTCCTGACGGAACTGAAGAAAACAAAACAGTGCCGTCGAGACTGTCGTAACTGAAACCCGACACCTAACACTGACGAAACTGAACCTTTGTTTATCTGCAACACTCGATGCAGCTGCGCGCGAGTCGTCGCCGAGCTGCCTGCGCCTGGCGCACTGTCGGTATAATCTTGCCTAGCCTGATGATGAGTTAGTCGTTCGTGCCAGTGTCAAAGTACTTTATACTCCAATACGTACATAGCTTACCACAAAAACACAACAACACAAACGTTTTTCTATTACGATGTATGTACACACATCATACCGTATACGAATACACAAATGCGTCACACGGACGCGGTCGTGCACACAACGTACATCGGAGTCCATTGTACTTATTATTTATTATCCGTAGTAAAGCATGGCTGCAAATGCTAGCCGAGCTTTGACGGAACATAGAGACACGCATGCATAGCTGGCTCAGTGTTGTCCGCCGGGAAGCTTCTCCTTGATCTTGTCCATGACGCCCTTCTTCTCGCCGGTGGCCTCGGTGCCGTGCGTGCCCGCGTACTCGCCCGCCACCGCCGTGTGCTGCTGCCCGGCGGTGGCGTCCTTGTGGGCTCCGCCGGGGAGCTTCTCCTTGATCTTCTCCTTCATCCCCTTCTTCCTCCTCCCGCCCACGCCGTCGTCCTCAGACTACGTACGTACACAAGCACAACAAGTTAAGATGATGGAATACACGGTATATGCAGCGCTAGATCTGCCCGGGAGCTTACCGAGCTGCTGGAGCTGGAGCTGCCGGAGCGGCGCAGAACGCCGTCGGTCTTGTGCTCGTCCCGCGTCGCCTGGAGCTGCGCGCCTCCGGCTCCGGCAGCGCCGTGCGTCCCCGTGGGGCCGCCGGTGGCGCCGCCGTGCCCGGCCACGGGCTGGCCGTACTCCTCCACCTTGTCGGTGGCGTGGCCGTGCTGCCCCTGGTACTCCATATCGTCGGACGTGGTACGGACTACGAAATGTGATCGATCTAGAGGTGATACGTGTGGTTGTGTAAGTGTGTTGAACTGTTGCGAACTGCGATGGAGATAAGTGCAAAGCTGTCCGGATGGTCTGTTTATAATGGTCGTAGGTGTTCGAGCAGGTGGAAGGACGTGTGCGTGCATGTATAGTGGAGCGGCTATCCTTCGGCCAATAAACAAAGCCGGCGAGAGTAAAAGGTGCGGCTGCATGCCACGCGGAGTCGTCTGCGGCGCCACGTACGTCTTCGGACATTCTCGAAGGGCATGACTACCTGACTAGTCCATCGACGCGTTCATGGATGAACAGATGTTAGCTAGGTACAGCGTGCGTGCTACGTGGAAATTGTCTTACTCCTCGATCGACAGGCGTAGAGTTTTTTTTTCAAAGGAATATAGTGTACGATGCAAGCGTTCATATATATATATACATGCATACACTCAGCTTTATGAACATAAATATGCATTTCCTATCTTTATGAGCACATCCGAAAGACTCGTCGTCGACGGGAACGTCTCTTTTTACTGAAAGCACATCGCTGAAAATTCTAAAATAAATCCAAAAATAATGCAAGCATCAGGACTTAAATCCTGATGGACTAAGAATACCACTGTCCTCCTAACCATCCAACCACAGATTGGTTCGTGGACGAAGAATTTTAGAATGAAGGATCAAGACATGAGTCCAACTTTGAATTAAGAAATAAGAAAGTCACAAGCACACAAAATGACTAAACAATATAAGAATGTTGGGAGCATCTACAGCTGGACTTGACAAATCCGGCTCCTACACATCCACGGGCATATTGACCCCTTATAAATGTGGATCATTACATCCATGCATGTTGATCATAGGTTATAAATTCATCACATTCAATAGTTTGAAACAAATATGACAAAACAAAACAAATCATAGTTCAACAATCATACCAACATGAAATCGAAGTCCAAGCGTGACGGATCACCTGCTGGCCGGATCATTCGTCGGACGTCATCCATATTATCTGCTCCATGGCCATCCTTGTATCCTACTCCGCATGCATCTTTGCCTCCTCTTCCACTACTGCCATAGTCGTCCTTGCCGCCTTGTACGTCTTACGTTCGTTGATCTCCTTCTTCATTTCCACAAGCCACTTTTTTGCATGTTCATCCAAGAGGCTTCCGTTTGTCAACATTATCTTAGCATCCTCTGCGCCTCGTGCGATTGACAACCTCTCCTTCTCATGCTCAATCTCTCCAAATGTTTTGACCTTTTCGAGCTCCCATCTTATCAACGCCTCTTTCCTCCCCAACTCGATCTTCTCTCTTTCTCTCACAATTTGCAACTTCTTGTCCGTCCTCTTCTAGTCTCAATTTATTGCTTTTGCGCATCCAACATGAGCTTGTGCCTTTCCTCTTTCTTGTTCTCCCTGACAGAAAAATGCACATCCATGTGAAGAACATTTTTGTACCCGTGACGTCACGGAAGGCCCTCAACTTCTCCCACTTGTGTTTCCATCACTTGCCGGTCATCCTTTGGCACGGTGGCTCTTTCATTCTCAGTAATGGTATGATCACGGTAGCTCAAGCTCCTACCATTAATGATAATTCAGACTCATACCATAGAGCTTGAGCATGAATCAGAGTGCCCTCATGGTTCCGTACTCCTAGCCTAGTACCTCCCTGATGAGTCTCCTCCAGGAAAGAGGCATCAACATTAATCTTTATGAATGGATCTTTAAGTGGCTGCCAACTCTGCATATGTTTCACTGGTCTGAGTATTTGATGTTTACCGGCCTATGATAGGTCCGTTGCTATGTCTATAGCCCATTTCACAGATTGTTGAATGGTTCTAGTCGTCTCCCCATGAACGCGCGCAGTGCTCTCAGTCCAGACTGCCCAAACGCCACATAAGACGACACAAGCATCAGCTTGTTTCACTGCCATTTCGTCAAGCATAACCATCGCCCAAAAGTTTGGACGTAGGTTTGGTATTTTGACTCATGTGATAAGTTTCACCTCTTGCCCGAAAAGTTTCGCCCAAATGCAATCAATCAATGCATGCTATATACTTTCTTCCTGACCACAAGTTCCATAGAACCCAATATGCTCCACACGTCTTGGACACAAGACTCATCTAGTTGGTACAAATCCTTTAATAACTCGCCACCAAAATTCCGGACTTTTAGGGGTATCGGAAGGCGTTTGAGGGTGATTTAAAGAGTAGATGCTCTGGCTGAACAGTTAAACAAGCAACACATATTACGAACAGAACAAAGTCGGAAAATGATATGACGCATCCAAGGAGTACACTGCCCATACGACACCGTAGCCACCCAATCCGGAACTCTTTTGTTCAACTGATACAGAATTTGATTTAGTTTCTTAATCAATTCAATTCCAATATTTACATTTAGATGTCACATGAAAACAATTATTTCCTTAATAAGTTAGGTATGCTACGAAAATTTGTTGCTTAGAAGACATGATCTCTTACACAGCCGTCTTCTACCTATGAGGGTTCCTCTGCCGCCCTCCGGCGCTGTCGCTGGCCCACTCGTCTCTGGGGGCTTAGGGGCGCGCTGGATCCGGCGCTTGCCAGTGGGAGAGTTACATTTTTAAGTGTTTCTTGAAGTCTTGTTACGGTTTGTGTCCAGCTCATAAAAATGAGACATCGGCGGTTCCTTGAAAATGTATAATTTTCCTCGCGTAGCCCTTGTTTCGGTGATGTGTCTAGCATCATGAAGGGCGTATGAAGGTGTGTCTTCGGCGGATTTGGTTGTCGTACGTCTTCGATCGTGTGTTTTCAGCTTGGATCTTCCGATCTACGCTACTCTTCATCGGCAACGATTGTTTTTTCATAGCACCACGATTTTTCAACTGACTTACCGATTGTCTAATACAACAACTTTTGCTCGCGGCTCCGGCGAAGAAGGGGCGATGACGGTTGCGGACCTTCGTCTCGCTTCAGTGTTTGTAGTCATTGCTAGGTGATCTAAAAATCTGGATGTAACTTTTATTATTTCTGATTTCGTTGTACCGCCATGAGTGAAGATAGATATTTCATCAAAAAGAAAAAAATTGTCAACTAAAAACAAAAATTTGAACCTTGTGTTCTCATGCAAAAATTACAAAAATCAGCTGAAACTTTACCAACGGACCAAAACTGCATTCGACCGATTGAAGTTTACATTAGTCGTTGCATCGGTCAGGACTTTTTTTCATAATAATATGTGTCTCACTCATATTATAAAGAATAAAGTACAAGTTACGTAAGAACCAATATGACAAAACTGAAAAGACAGCAGAATATCTTTGAGCTTGACACTAACGACCGTCACCTGCCTCCGGCACCACCACAGTAGTCACCGAAGAAAAAAATGACGGATCACCTTCTCACCCGAGCTCGACGCGGCTCCATCACTGATGTGCAGCTTTACAGACCTTCAAGGTGGCTCACCAAAAACAAACCATTGTCGTTGAGCGAATCAGACCGGGAAAACACCCCGAACACGCCATCGAACTCCAGATCTGGCGTCCCACCATGACTAAGACGTCGAAGGAGGAAACCATACTTGCCATCCATGAACCATCAATCCAGCACATGTTCCGTCTTCCAGATGTCGTTGATGCAGATCACAATCTGCATTCGCTCCTGGACTACCTCCCAAGCTCCACGCTCATGCTGGAGCAAACGCCGTCGTAACAGCAGAGCCCGAGAACATAGTTCCACCACGAGGATGCCGCTGCCGCCATCCTTAGTTGAAAAGACTAGTTTCTAAATCCATCCCATCCATAGGACCGATGGCCTCGTCAGGGAAGAATTCGAAGAATCTTTATTCAGCGCCCTTATCGTCGCCGTTGAAGCCAAGACGATGAACAATCTAAAAACCTACCGTAGAAGAGAGTAAAATTGATCAACGCGCTTGGATCCGGCGACCCCCTCATCACCGACGACCGAGGTCACCGAAGAGGGGAGCTGTCGAAGGACGGCGCTGAAAGATGGCCTCTCCTAGCGGCGGCTAGGTTCCAGCCGCCAGGAAGGAGGAGAGAAAAACAATATACGTGTATTGCTTTAAAAAAATTTAGCATCATAAACTTTATTCATCAAATGATAGCTAGATCGTTTACATAATGGTGAAGAATAAAGTTAGAAATGACAGTTTCCCATGCTTCAGACTTGCCAGAACTAATACAATGTTTTGCTAAATCATCCGCGGCCAAATTGGCCTCTCTACTACAGTGATCAAAAGTGATACTAGCAAACTCCAGTGCCGAACACTCGGCTATGATTGGTACGCCTATTCCCATATGTGTTTGGATCAGAGACGGGCTCAAGTGCATTGACATAGTCAGACTCGACTGCCAAATTTGTGCACCCTAGATTTGCTCCAAGATTTAACCCACGTCAAATAGCGATTAGTTCTGCTACTTATATACTCGCCATATGCGGTAATAGGTGAGTCGCTGCACTTAGGAACTTACCGTGATCGCCACGGGCAATGACATCACAAGATCCCGTGAACCTATCCACATGAAGAGAAGCATCAACATTTAATTTAACAGCTCCCACCGCAGCCTTCTTCCATACATGATCCCGCTTGCGAGTAGGCTGATTTGGAGTGTTTACTTGTAAGAAAATTGTTGCTAGCACCCAGATCGTCATAGCTGCTTGTTGAGGCATCTGAACTATCTCACCTTTTATATGAATACTCCTTTGCCACCAAATAAACCACATTGCTAAAGGGCGAGCTCAGCTATAGGACCAAAACACAAATACAAACGAGCGCTTTTTACGATGGAGATACAAATACACGTACACAGGGTCCACAAATACGTCACACACACAACATATATACTCCGGCACCTCGAACAGCGCTCATTATTTATCCGTAGGAACGCATGCAGAAGTACGCATGCTACCGAGCTTCGACCGAACGCAGACACAGCACAGGTCGATCGCTAGCTGCCTAGCTTACCCTAGTGCTGTCCGCCGGGAAGCTTCTCCTTGATCTTCTCCATGACACCCTTCTTCTCGCCGGTGGCCTCCGCGCCGTGCGTGCCGGTGCCGGTGCCGGCGTACTCGCCGGCCGCCGGCGTGTGCTGCTGCCCGGTGGCGTCCTTGTGGGCTCTGCCGGGGAGCTTCTCCTTGATCTTCTCCTTCATCCCTTTCTTCCTCCTCCCGCCAGCGCCGTCGTCCTCAGACTACATTTTAAACACAACAAGAAGCACAACGAGTTAAGATGACCGATCGAGTGAGTCCATCTATACAGCGGCAGGCAGATCTGTCCTTGGGCTCACCGAGCTGGAGCTGGAGCTGCCGGAGCGGTGCAGGACGCCGTCGGTCTTGTGGTCGTCCCTGGTCGGCTGGAGCTGCCCGGCACCCGCGGCGGCGGCGGCGCCGTGCGTCCCCGTGGGCCCGCCGGTGGCGCCGCCGTGGTCGGCCACGGGCTGGCCGTACTCCTCCACCTTGTCGGTGGCGTGGCCGGTCTGCCCCTGGTACTCCATCGTCGCGTAAGACACCGGTCGATCTACAGGTGATGTGTATGGCTGTGTAAGTGTTGAACTGCTGCGGGTTGCGATGCAGCCAAGTGCGACTGCAGGTGGCTATTTATAGGTCTCAGAATGGTCCAGGTGTTCGACTTCGAGAAGCACACTGACACCAGTACAAGTGCGTGGAGTGGTCATCCCGCCAATATACAAAGCCACACGGGCTCGTCGGCGGCGGCACGTAGGGCTTCGCACTCTCTCGAAGGGCATGACTCCTCCATCCACGCATGCATATGCATGAATAGTAGTGGTACACGTTAGCGAGAGCAATGCTACACGTACACGAAGTTACAGGGAGTTTATAGGGCTGATGGGCTGTGATTGGCAGAGATTTAATTAGAAGGGCGGGCCCATCCATGATCCATGAAAATCAGGGGGGGCCAATTAGATGAGGCCACGTTCTCAACCTGTAAAGTTTTGTATCAATCACATGTACGTCTAGTATTATTGCGTTAGCGACAGCGTGGGTGGTAACGTGGAAAATCTGTGTTCTACTCGAGCGCCCATTATCTTTGAAAATATCTTTTGCGTAGGTCCTTTTTTTGGGGACTGCTAGATCTTCTTCCAACGGCTAGAGACAGACCAATGTACATCTTCTTCCTCTCTTCCTTCTTCCTTTGTGTGCAACGGTTCCTCGTCCGCGGCCTACCCAGTCTTAACCGTTGGCCTCTGCCCCTGGCATCCGATATAACTTTTCCCTCTTGGAAGACATCAAGTATAAAGAGAAAAGGCTAACTTTTGAAGAGCGAGCGGTGCGCTGGTAGGCTTGGGCTAAAGTTAACCCATGTGGGCCGCCCCCGACAGGGACGCTTGGGTGGGTGCGGGGGGGGGGGGGGGGGGGGGGGGGGGGGGGGGGGGGGGGGGGGGGGGGGTCTTGTAAGCCACTGCATAGGATAATTGATCTGCTGTAAATTCCCGACGTTTTAAACCTCCTCTGATACAGTGAAGTTTGTCTGGCTGGCGTCCTTGGTTTTTTCTCCTTCGTGTTAAAGGGGTTTTCCACATTAAATTCCCGTATCCCTTGCTTGTTTTCGTTCTTCATCGTGTTCTATTGTGTGTCGTATCTCTAACATATGAAGCTCCACCACTAGTGATCTATGTCTTATCATGCACACTCTACAAGCGCAATCAAGTGCTGCTGAAGCGGAAATCGACCCTCCACCTTCCATCATAAAATATGTCTCCAAAAATAGAGTGAGAAAGGAAAAGGTTGACAGAAATGTGGAAATAGAGATGCTAAATTCATCATATACTATGAACACTTGTGGACATAATTGGTGCCATAAAACCATCTCCATCAACTCTATCTCCATGCAATCTTTGTAGATCGAAGCTCATAACTCGTTATCAATGTTGTCTCTATATATACTGTTGGTTGGCACATTCTGATTTATTGATGGATTATTTGTATTTTAAAGATAATTTAGATAGATAATTTTTTTTAAATGGCTAAGCTAGTGCCGCCCACATTCCGAATACAAGATATATTATCGGAGAAGGTCAATGCATTTACATTCATCCTTCCATTAAACAACGATGCATTTACTCAACTTAATATTTATCTTGATAAATGTATTGCATTATTGCTTGTACATCTAGACATGAAACTAAAGAGCAAATGAGTTGGCACGGAAAGCATCCGGCAGCCATGTTGCAGAGGAGAGGGAAGAGAGAGTGTCACATACAACATTTCGGTCAACATGCTCGACGTTTACAATGATCAAACCAAAGACATGCTTGCAACGTCTCTTTCATCTAAGAATTACGTTAATTTCTTTTGGTCCTTTATATGTTTGAAATATTATCAACTTGTGAGAATGTGTATATGTTTGGATCTAGGTTTGAGACACACCTTCACGTGCCCTTCGAGGGTGCTAAACGCACCACTGGTGCGAAGATAAGGCGAGAATGACATTATTCTGGCTCGGGGACATCGCCCCTGCCTTGCTAGCCCGGACCAGGACATGGAGTGTCGCCGCCACCATAGCCATGGTCAATGCGCCCACGACTTAGCAACCCTAATTACAAGGAAGAATCCCAATCTACTACTGTCACCGGATCCACAACACCGCCTTTCCCCTGACATTGTTGAGGCCTACAGAGGAGGGGGAAGATTGGCGATGCGATGGGTGGTACAAGGAAGAATCCCAATCTACTACTATCACTGGATCCACAACACAGCCAAGGGAGTCCTGGATTAGGGGGTGTCCGGGTAGCCGGACTATACCTTCAGCCGGACTACAGGACTATGAAGATACAAGATTGAAGACTTCGTCCCGTGTCCGGATGGGACTTTCCTTGGCGTGGAAAGCAAGCTTGGCGATGCGGATATTTAGATCTCCTACCACTATAACCGACTTTGTGTAACCCTAACCCTCTCCGGTGTCTATATAAACCGGAGGGTTTTAGTCCGTAGGACAACTTCATCATACAACAATCATACCATAGGCTAGCTTCTAGGGTTTAGCCTCCTTGATCTCGTGGTAGATCTACTCTTGTACTACCCATATCATCAATATTAATCAAGCAGGACGTAGGGTTTTACCTCCATCAAGAGGGCCCGAACCTGGGTAAAACATCGTGTTCCTTGCCTCCTGTTACCATCCGGCCTAGGCGCACAGTTCGGGACCCCCTACCCGAGATCCGCCGGTTTTGACACCGACATTGGTGCTTTCATTGAGAGTTCCTCTGTGCCGTCGCAATCAGGAAGGATGCCTCTTCCCGTCTTTAAAGACGGCGCCGTTACTAAGGGAGCCTTGGCTGTCGGCCAAACTCTCCGGCTAGGCGGTTTTCTCATGACCGCCTGTTCGGCCGTTGCGCCGACGGTGACCTCTCGGGTCATCAAAAGCAATCTTCACGTCAGCTCGGAACTCGTCGAGCAGTTAGATCCAATGGAGCTCTCTTCCGTAAACGAGCTCTTGGATCGCATCGCCGCCTTGGGGGTCACTACGGATTAAGACCAGGTTGGGCTTAAACCCGATCTAAGAGAAATTAATGTTGGGGAACGTAGCAATAATTCAAAATTTTCCTACGTGTCACCAAGATCTATCTATGGAGTCATCTAGCAACGAGGGAGGAGTGGATCTACATACCCTTGTAGATCACGCGCGGAAGCGTTCAAGAGAACGGGGTTGATGGAGTCGTACTCGTCGTGATCCAAATCACCGATGATCCTAGCGCCGAACGGACGGCACCTCCGCGTTCAACACACGTACGGAACGGAGACGTCTCCCACGCCTTGATCCAGCAAGGAGGAGGGAGAGGTTGATGGAGATCCAGCAGCACGACGGCGTGGTGGTGGAAGTAGCGGGATTCCAACAGGGCTTCGCCAAGCGCTGCGGGAGGAGGGAGATGTGTCATGGGAGGGAGAGGGAGGCGCCAGGCCTTGGATTGGATTGCCCTCCCTTTCCCCCACTATATATAGGGCCAAGGGAGAGGGGGAGGGCGCAGCCTTGCCCCTTCCTCCAAGGAAGGGTGCGGCCAAGGGGGGGAGGAGTCCATCCTCCCCAAGGCACCTCGGAGGTGCCTTCCCCTTTTAGGACTCTTCCTTTCCCCTCTTCTCTTGGCGCATGGGCCTCTTGGGGCTGGTGCCCTTGGCCCATATGGGCCAAGGCGCACCCCCTACAGCCCATGTGGCCCCCCGGGGCAGGTGTCCCCACCCGGTGGACCCCCGGGACCCTTCCGGTGGTCCCGGTACAATACCGGTGACCCCGAAACTTGTCCCGATGGCCGAAATAGCACTTCCTATATATAATTCTTTACCTCCGGACCATTCCGGAACTCCTCGTGACGTCCGGGATCTCATCCGGGACTCCGAACAACTTTCGGGTTACCGCATACTAATATCTCTATAACCCTAGCGTCACCGAACCTTAAGTGTGTAGACCCTACGGGTTCGGGAGACATGCAGACATGACCGAGATGACTCTCCGGTCAATAACCAACAGCGGGATCTGGATACCCATGTTGGCTCCCACATGTTCCACGATGATCTCATCGGATGAACCACGATGTCAAGGACTTAATCAATCCCGTATACAATTCCCTTTGTCTAGCGGTACGATACTTGCCCGAGATTCGATCGTCGGTATCCCGATACCTTGTTCAACCTCGTTACCGGCAAGTCTCTTTACTCGTTCCGTAACACATCATCCCGTGATCAACTCCTTGATCACATTGTGCACATTATGATGATGTCCTACCGAGTGGGCCCAGAGATACCTCTCCGTTTACACGGAGTGACAAATCCCAGTCTCGATTCGTGCCAACCCAACAGACACTTTTGGAGATACCTGTAGTGTACCTTTATAGCCACCCAATTACGTTGTGACGTTTGGCACACCCAAAGCATTCCTACGGTATCCGGGAGTTGCACAATCTCATGGTCTAAGGAAATGATACTTGACATTAGAAAAGCTTTAGCATACGAACTACACGATCTTTGTGCTAGGCTTAGGATTGGGTTTTGTCCATCACATCATTCTCCTAATGATGTGATCCCGTTATCAATGACATCCAATGTCCATGGTCAGGAAACCGTAACCATCTATTGATCAACGAGCTAGTCAACTAGAGGCTTACTAGGGACATGGTGTTGTCTATGTATCCACACATGTATCTGAGTTTCCTATCAATACAATTATAGCATGGATAATAAACGATTATCATGAACAAGGAAATATAATAATAACTAATTTATTATTGCCTCTAGGGCATATTTCCAACAGTCTCCCACTTGCACTAGAGTCAATAATCTAGTTCACATCGCCATGTGATTAACACTCACAGGTCACATCGCCATGTAACCAACATCCATAGAGTTTACTAGAGTCAATAATCTAGTTCACATCACTATGTGATTAACACTCAATGAGTTCTGGGTTTGATCATGTTGCTTGTGAGAGAGGTTTTAGTCAACGGGTCTGAACCTTTCAGATCCGTGTGTGCTTTACAAATCTTTATGTCATCTCCTAGATGCAGCTACCACGCTCTATTTGGAGCTATTCCAAACAACCGTTCTACTATACGAATCCAGTTTACTACTCAGAATAATCTGGATTAGTGTCAAAGTTTGCATCGGCGTAACCCTTTACGACGAACTCTTTTACCACCTCCATAATCGAGAAAATTCCTTAGTCCACTAGTTACTAAGGATAACTTTGACCGCTGTCCTGTGATCCATTCTTGGATCACTCTTGTACCCCTTGACTGACTCATGGCAAGGCACACTTCAGGTGCGGTACACACCATAGCATACTGTAGAGAGCCTATGACAAAAGCATAGGGGACGACCTTCGTCCTTTCTCTCTATTCTGCCGTGGTCGAGCTTTAAGTCTTAACTTCATACCTTACAACTCAGGCAAGAACTCCTTCTTTGACTGGTCCATCTTGAACACCTTCAAGATCATGTCAAGGTATGTGCTCATTTGAAAGTACCATTAAGCATTTTGATCTATCCTTATAGATCTTGATGCTCAATGTTCAAGTAGCTTAATCCAGGTTTTCCATTGAAAAAACCTTTCAAATGACCCAATATGCTTTCCAGAAATTCTACGTCATTTCTGATCCACAATATGTCAACAACATATACTCATCAGAAATTCTATAGTGCTCCCACTCACTTCTTTGGAAATACAAGTTTCTCATAAACTTTGTATACACCCAAAATCTTTGATCATCTCATCAAAGCATACATTCCAACTCCGATATGTTTACTCCAGTCCTTAGAAGGATTGCTGGAGCTTTGCATACTTATTAGCATCTTTCAGGATTGACAAAACTTTCCGGTTGTATCACATACAACCTTTCCTCGAGAAAATCGTCGAGGAAACAATGTTTTGACATCCTATCTGCAAGATTTCAAAAATAATGCAGTAATCGCTAATATAATTCCAACAGACTCTTAGCATCGCTACGAGTGAGAAAGTCTCACCGCAGTCAACTCCTTGAACTTGTCGGGAAACTTCTTAACGACAAGTCGAGCTTTCTTAATGGTGATACTTACCATCATTGTCCGTCTTCCTTTTAAAATCCATCTGTACTCAATAGCCTTACGACCATCGAGCCGTTCTGCCAAAGTCTACACTTTGTTTTCATACATGGATCCTCTCTCGGATTTTATGGCCTCGAGCCATTTATCGGAATCCAGGCCCACCATCGCTTCTCCATAGCTCCTAGGTTCATTGTTGTCTAGCAACATGACTTCCAAGACAGGATTACGTACCACTCTGAAGTAGTACGCATCCTTGTCATCCCACGAGGTTTGGTAGTGACTTGATCTGAAGTTTCATGATCACTATCATAAGCTTCCACTTCAATTGGTGTAGGTGCCACAGGAACAACTTCCTGTGCCCTGCCATACACTAGTTGAAGAGACGGTTCAATAACCTCATCAAGTCTCCACCATCCTCCCACTCAATTCTTTCGAGAGAAACTTTTCCTCGAGAAAGGACCCGATTCTAGAAACAATCCCTTATTGCTTTCGGATCTGAGACAGGAGGTATACCCAATTGTTTTAGGTGTCCTATGAAGATGCATTTATCCGCTTTGGGTTCGAGCTTATCAGCCTGAATTTTTTTTCACATAAGTGTCGCAGCCCCAAACTTTTAAGAAATGACAGCTTAGGTTTCTCTAAACCATAGTTCATACGGTGTCATCTCATCGGAATTACGTGGTGCCCTATTAAAGTGAATGTGGTTGTCTCTAATGCCTAACCCATAAACTATCGTGGTAATTCGATAAGAGACATCATGGTATGCATCATATCCAATAAGGTGCAGTTATGATGTTCGGACACACCATCACACTATGGTGTTCCAGGCTGTATTAGTTGTGAAACAATTTCCGCAATGTCTTAATTCTGTGCCAAACTCGTAATTCAGATATTCATCTCTATGATCATATCATAGATCTTTTATCCTCTTGTCACGACGATCTTTCAACTTCACCCTGAAATTACTTGAACCTTTCAATAATTCAGACTCGTGATTCATCAAGTAAATATACTCAACATCTACTCAAATCATCTGTGAAGTAAGAACATAACGATGTCCACTACACGCCTCGGCACTCATTGGACTGCACACATCAAAATGTATTACTTCCAACAAGTTGCTTTCTAGTTCCATTTTACTGAAAAACGAGGCTTTCAGTCTTCTTGCCCATGTGGTATGATTTGCATGTCTCAAGTGATTCAAAATCAAGTGAGTCCAAACGGTCCATTTGCATGGAGTTTCTTCATGCATAGACACCAATAGACATGGTTCGCATGTCTCAAACCTTTCAAAAACGAGTGAGCCCAAAGATCCATCAACATGGAGCTTCTTCATGCGTTTTATACCGATATGACTTAAGTGGCAGTGCCACAAGTAGGTGGTACTATCATTACTATCTTTTGGCATGAACATGTGTATCACTACGATCGAGATTCAATAAACCATTCATTTTAGGCGTAAGACCATTGAAGGTATTATTCAAATAAACAGAGTAACCATTATTCTCCTTAAATGAATAACCGTATCGCGATAGACATAATCCAATCATGTCTATGCTCAACGCAAACACCAAATAACAATTATTTAGGTTTTAATACCAATCTCGATGGTAGAGGGAGCGTGCGATGCTTGATCATATCAACCTTGGAAACACTTCCAACACATATCGTCAGCTCACCTTTAGCTAGTCTCCGTTTATTCCGTAGCCTTTATTTCGAGTTACTAACACTTAGCAACCGAACTGGTATCTAACACCCTGGTGCTACTAGGAGTACTAGTAAAGTACACATTGACATAATGTATATCCAATATACTTCTACCGACCTTGCCAGCCTTCTTATCTACCAAGTATCTAGGGTAATTCTGCTCCAGTGGCCGTTCCCCTTATTAGAGAAGCACTCAGTCTCAGGTTTGGGTTCAACCTTGGGTTTCTTCACTAGAGAAGCAGCTGATTTGCCGTTTCATGAAGTATCCCTTCTTGCCCTTGCCCTTCTTGAAACTAGTGGTTTCACCAACCATCAACAAATGATGCTCCTTCTTTATTTCTACTTTTGCGGTGTCAAACATCGCGAATATCTCAAGGATCATCATATATGTCCCTGATATATTATAGTTCATCACGAAGCTCAAGCAGCTTGGTGGTAATGACTTCGGAGAATCATCACTATTTCATCTGGAAGATCAACTCCCACTCGATTCAAGCGATTGTTGTACTCAGACAGTCTGAGCACAAGTTCAACAATTGAGCTTTTCTCCCTTAGTTTGCAGGCTAAGAAAATCGTTGGAGGTCTTATACCTTTTGACGTGGGAACGAGCCTGAAATCCCAATTTCAGTCCTTGAAACATCTCATATGTTTTGCGACGTTTCAAAGCGTCTTCGTTGCCTCAATTCTAAACTGTTTAACCGAACTATCACGTAGTTATCAAAATGTGTATGTCAGATGTTCTCAACATCCACAGACAACGTTCGAGGTTCAGCACACTGAGCGGTGCATTAAGGACATAAGCCTTCTATGAAGCAATGAGGACAATCCTCAGTTTACGGACCTAGTCCGCATAATTGCTACTATCAACTTTCAACTAAATTTTCTCTAGGAACATATCTAAACAGTAGAACAGAAGCGCGAGCTACGACATAATTTGCGAAGACCTTCTGACTATGTTCAAGATAATTAAGTTCATCTTATGAACTCCCATTCAGATAGACATCCCTCTAGTCATCTAAGTGATTACATGATCCGAGTCAACTAGGCCGTGTCTGATCATCACGTGAGGCGGACTAGTCATCATCGGTGAACATCTTCATGTTGATCGTATCTACCATACAACTCATGCTCGACCTTTCGGTCTCTTGTGTTCCGAGGCCATGTCTGTACATGCTAGGCTCGTCAAGTTAACCTAAGTGTTTCGCGTGTGTAAATCTGTCTTACACCCGTTGTATGTGAACGTTAGAATCTATCACACCCGATCATCACATGGTGCTTCGAAACAACGAACTGTCGCAACGGTGCACAGTTGGGGGGAACACTTTCTTGAAATTTTTATGAGGGATCATCTTATTTACTACCGTCGTTCTAAGTAAACAAGATGCAAAAACATGATAAACATCACATGCAATCAAATAGTGACATGATATGGCCAATATCATATAGCTCCTTTGATCTCCATCTTGGGGCTCCATGATCATCTTGTCACCGGCATGATACCATGATCTCCATCATCATGATCTCCATCATCGTGTCTCCATGAAGTTGTTGTTGGAGAACGTTGCAGAAAACAAAAATTTTCCTACGGTTTCACCAAGATCCATCTATGAGTTCATCTAGCAGCGAGTGATTGGATGTATCTACATACCTTTGTAGATCGCGAGTGGAAGCGTTCAAAGAACGGGGTTGATGTAGTCGAACACGACGTGATCCAAATCACCGATGACCAAGCGCCGAACGGACGGCACCTCCGCGTTCAACACACGTACGGAGCGGATGACGTCTCCTCCTTTCTTGATCCAGCAAGGGGGGATGAGAGGTTGATGAAGATCCAGCAGCACGACGGCGTGGTGGTGGATGCAGGGCGTCACAGTAGCAGGGCTTCGCCGTGTACTACGAGGGAGAGATGTAACAGGGGAGAGGGAAGCACCAAAGGCTGAGGTATGAAGTCCTCCCTCTCCTCAACTATATATAGGAGGGCCAAGGGGGGGTGCGCCAGCCTAGGAGATCCAATCTCCTAGGGGCGGCGGCCAAGGGGAGGTTTCCCTCCCCCCCCAAGGCACCTAGGGGTGCCTTCCACTAGTGGGACTCCTCCCCTATGGAAACCCTAGGCGCATGGGCCTATAGGGGCTGGTGCCCTTGGCCCATATAGGCCAAGGCGCACCCCCTATAGCCCATGTGGCCCCCCGAGGCAGGTGGCCCCACCCTGGTGGCCCCCGGGACACCTCCGGTGGTCCCGGTACAATACCGATGATCCCGAAACTTGTCCCGATGGCCGAAACTGCACTTCCTATATATAATTCTTTATCTCCGAACCATTCCGGAACTCCTCGTGACGTCCGGGATCTCATACGGGACTCCTAACAACATTCGGGTTACTGCATATACATATCTTCACAACCCTAGCGTCACCGAACCTTAAGTGTGTAGACCCTACGGGTTCGGGAGACATGCAGACATGACCGGGACGACTCTCCGGTCAATAACCAACAGCGGGATCTGGATACCCATGTTGTCTCCCACATGCTCCACGATGATCTCATCGGATGAACCACGATGTCGAGGATTAAACAACCCCGTATACAATTCCCTTTGTCAATCGGTATGTTACTTGCCCGAGACTCGATCGTCGGTATCCCAATACCTTGTTCAGTCTCGTTACCGGCAAGTCACTTTACTCGTACCGTAATGCATGATCCCGTGACCATACACTTGGTCACTTTGAGCTCATTATGATGATGCATTACCGAGTGGGCCCAGTGATACCTCTCCGTCATACGGAGTGACAAATCCCAGTCTCGATCCATGTCAACCCAACAGATACTTTCGGAGATACCTGTAGTGCACCTTTATAGTCACCCAGTTACGTTGTGACGTTTGATACACCCAAAGCACTCCTACGATATCCGGGAGTTACACGATCTCATGGTCAAAGGAAAAGATACTTGACATTGGAAAAGCTCTAGCAAACGAACTACACGATCTTGTGCTATGCTTAGGATTGGGTCTTGTCCATCACATCATTCTCCTAATGATGTGATCCCGTTATCAATGACATCCAATGTCCATAGCCAGGAAACCATGACTATCTGTTGATCAACGAGCTAGTCAACTAGAGGCTTACTAGGGACATATTATGGTCTATGTATTCACACGTGTATTACGATTTCCGGATAATACAGTTATAGCATGAATAAAGACAATTATCATGAACAAAGAAATATAATAATAATACTTTTATTATTGCCTCTAGGGCATATTTCCAACAGTCTCCCACTTGCACTAGAGTCAATAATCTAGTTACATTGTGATGAATCGAACGCCCATGGAATTTTGGTGTTGATCATGTTTTGCCCTAGGGAGAGGTTTAGTCAACGGATCTGCTATATTCAGGTCCGTATGTACTTTACAAATATCTATGTCTCCATCTTGAACATTTTCACGAATGGAGTTGAAGCGACGCTTGATGTGCCTTGTCTTCTTGTGAAACCTGGGCTCCTTGGCAAGTGCAATAGCTCCAGTGTTATCACAGAAGAGTTTGATTGGCCCCGACGCATTGGGTATGACTCCTAGGTCGGTGATGAACTCCTTCACCCATATTGCTTCATGTGCTGCCTCCGAGGCTGCCATGTACTCCGCTTCACATCTAGATCCCGCCACGACGCTCTGCTTGCAGCTGCACCAGCTCACTGCTCCACCATTCAATATATACACGTATCCGGTTTGTGACTTAGAGTCATCTAGATCTGTGTCGAAGCTAGCGTCGACGTAACCCTTTACGACGAGCTCTTCGTCACCTCCATAAACGAGAAACATTTCCTTAGTCCTTTTCAGGTACTTCAGGATATTCTTGACCGCTGTCCAGTGTTCCTTGCCGGGATTACTTTGGTACCTTCCTACCAAACTTATGGAAAGGTTTACATCAGGTCTGGTACACAGCATGGCATACATAATAGAACCTATGGCTGAGGCATAGGGGATGACACTCATTTCTTCTATCTCTTCTGACGTGGTCGGGCATTGAGCTGAGCTCAATCTCACACCTTGCAAAACAGGCAAGAACCCTTTCTTGGACTGATCCATTTTGAACTTCTTCAAAATCTTATCAAGGTATGTGCTTTGTGAAAGACCTATGAGGCGTCTTGATCTATCCCTATAGATCTTGATGCCTAATATATAAGCAGCTTCTCCAAGGTCCTTCATTGAAAAACTCTTATTCAAGTAGGCCTTGATGCTGTCCAAGAGTTCTATATCATTTCCCATCAAAAGTATGTCATCTACATATAATATGAGAAATGCTACAGAGCTCCCACTCACTTTCTTGTAAACGCAGGCTTCTCCATAAGTCTGCGTAAACCCAAACGCTTTGATCATCTCATCAAAGCGAATGTTCCAACTCTGAGATGCTTGCACCAGCCCATAAATCGAGCGTTGGAGCTTGCACACTTTGTCAGCATTCTTAGGATCGACAAAACCTTCCGGCTGCATCATATACAATTCTTCCTTAAGGAAACCATTAAGGAATGCCGTTTTGACGTCCATTTGCCATATCTCATAATCGTAGAATGTGGCAATTGCTAACATGATTCGGACGGACTTCAGCTTCGCTACCGATGAGAAAGTCTCATCGTAGTCAACCCCTTGAACTTGTCGATAACCCTTAGCGACAAGCCGAGCTTTATAGATGGTCACATTACCATCCGCGTCTGTCTTCTTCTTAAAGATCCATTTATTTTCTATGGCTCGCCGTTCAACGGGCAAGTCAGTCAAAGTCCATACTTTGTTTTCATACATGGATCCTATCTCGGATTTCATGGCTTCCAGCCATTTGTCGGAATCCGGGCCCGCCATCGCTTCTTCATAGTTCGAAGGTTCACCGTTGTCTAACAACATGATTTCCAAGACAGGGTTGCCGTACCACTCTGGTGCGGAACGTGTCCTTGTGGACCTTCGAATCTCAGTAGGAGCTTGATCATAAGTATCTTGATCATCATCAATAACTTCCTCTCTAGTCGGTGCAGGCACCTCAGGAACATTTTCTTGAGTTGCGCCATTTGCCGGTTCAAGAGGTAATACCTCATCAAGTTCTACTTTCCTCCCACTTACTTCTTTCGAGAGAAACTCTTTCTCCAGAAAGATTCCGTTCTTGGCAACAAAGATCTTGCCTTCGGATCTTAGGTAGAAGGTATACCCAATAGTTTCTTTAGGGTATCCTATGAAGACACATTTTTCCGACTTGGGTTCGAGCTTCTCAGGTTGAAGTTTCTTGACATAAGCATCGCATCCCCAAACTTTTATAAACGACAGCTTAGGTTTCTTCCCAAACCATAATTCATACGGTGTCGTCTCAACGGATTTCGACGGAGCCCTATTTAAAGTGAATGCGGCAGTCTCTAAAGCATAGCCCCAAAAAGATAACGGTAAATCGGTAAGAGACATCATAGACCGCACCATATCTAATAGAGTGCGATTACGACGTTCGGACACACCATTACGCTGAGGTGTTCCAGGCGGCGTGAGTTGTGAAACTATTCCACATTTTCTTAAGTGTGTGCCAAATTCGTGACTCAAGTATTCTCCTCCACGATCTGATCGTAGAAACTTGATTTTCCTGTCACGTTGATTCTCAACCTCACTCTGAAATTCCTTGAACTTTTCAAAGGTTTCAGACTTGTGTTTCATTAAGTAGACATACCCATATCTACTCAAGTCATCAGTGAGGGTGAGAACATAACGATAGCCACCGCGAGCCTCAACACTCATTGGACCGCACACATCAGTATGTATGATTTCCAATAAGTTGGTTGCTCGCTCCATTGTTCCTGAGAACGGAGTCTTGGTCATTTTACCCATGAGGCATGGTTCGCACGTGTCAAATGATTCATAATCAAGAGACTCTAAAAGTCCATCTGCATGGAGCTTCTTCATGCGTCTGACACCTATGTGACCAAGGCGGCAGTGCCACAAGTATGTGGGACTATCATTATCAACCTTACATCTTTTGGTACTCACACTATGAATATGTGTAGCAATACGCTCGAGATTCATTAAGAATAAACCATTGACCATCGGAGCATGACCATAAAACATATCTCTCATATAAATAGAACAACCATTATTCTCGGATTTAAATGAGTAGCCATCTCGTATTAAACGAGATCCTGATATAATGTTCATGCTCAAACTTGGCACTAAATAACAATTATTGAGGTTTATAACTAATCCCGTAGGTAAATGTAGAGGTAGCGTGCCGACGGCGATCACATCGACCTTGGAACCATTCCCGACGCGCATCGTCACCTCGTCCTTCGCCAGTATCCGTTTATTCCGCGGCTCCTGCTGTGTGTTACAAATATGAGCAACGGCACCGGTATCAAATACCCAGGAGTTACTACGAGTACTGGTAAGGTACACATCAATTACATGTATATCAAATATACCTTTGGTGTTGTCGGCCTTCTTGTCCGCTAAGTATTTGGGGCAGTTCCGCTTCCAGTGACCCTTCCCTTTGCAATAAAAGCACTCCGTCTCAGGCTTGGGTCCATTCTTTGACTTCTTCCCGGCAGCTTTCTTGCCAGGCGCGACAACTTCCTTGCCGTCCTTCTTGGAGTTCTTTTGACCCTTGCCCTTCTTGAACTTAGTGGTTTTACTTACCATCAACACTCGATGTTCCTTCTTGACTTCTACCTTTGCTGATTTCAGCATTGTAAATACCTCAGGAATAGTCTTTTGCATCCCCTACATATTGAAGTTCATCACAAAGCTCTTGTAGCTAGGTGGAAGCGACTGGAGGATTCTGTCAATGACCGCGTCATCCGGGAGATTAACTCCCAGCTGAGTCAAGCGGTTATGTAACCCAGACATAGTGAGTATGTGCTCACTGACAGAACTATTTTCCTCCATCTTACAGCTAAAGAATTTGTCGGAGACTTCATATCTCTCGACCCGGGCATGAGCTTGAAAAACCATTTTCAGCTCTTCGAACATCTCATATGCTCCATGTCTCTCAAAAAGTTTTTGGAGCCCCGGCTCTAAGCTGTAAAGCATGCCGCACTGAACGAGGGAGTAGTCATCAGCACGTGTCTGCCAAGCGTTCATAACGTCTTGGTTCTGTGGGACGGGTGGATCACCTAGCGGTGCTTGTAGGACATAATCTTTCTTGGCAGCTATGAGGATAATCCTCAGGTTTCGGACCCAGTCCATATAGTTGCTGCCATCGTCTTTCAGCTTGGTTTTCTCTAGGAACGCGTTGAAATTGAATACAACGTTGGCCATTTGATCTACAAGACATATTGCAAAGATTTTAGACTAAGTTCATGATAATTAAGTTCATCTAATCAAATTATTAATGAACTCCCACTTAGATTAGATATCCCTCTAGTAATCTAAGTATTACATGATCCGGGTTAACTAGACCGTGTCCGATCATCATGTGAGACGGACTAGTCAACGTCGGCGAACATCTTCATGTTGATCGTGTCTTCTATACGACTCATGCTCGACCTTTCGGTCTTCTGTGTTCCGAGGCCATGTCTGTACATGCTAGGCTCGTCAAGTTAACCCTAAGTGTTTTGCATGTGTAAAACTGTCTTACACCCGTTGTATGTGAACGTAAGGATCTATCACACCCGATCATCACGGCGTGCTTCGAAACGACGAACTTTAGCAACGGTGCACAGTTAGGGGAGAACACTTCTTGAAATTGTTATGAGGGATCATCTTATTTACTACCGTCGTTCTAAGTAAACAAGATGCAAAACATGATAAACATCGCATGCAATCAAATAATAAACGTGACATGATATGGCCAATATCACATAGCTCCTTTGATCTCCATCTTGGGGCTCCATGATCATCTTGTCACCGGCTTGACACCATGATCTCCATCATCATGATCTCCATCATCGTGTCTCCATGAAGTTGCTCGCCAAATATTACTTCTACTACTATGGCTAACGCGTTTAGCAATAAAGTAAAGTAATTTACATGGCGTTTCTCAATGACACGCAGGTCATACAAAAATAAAGACAACTCCTATGGCTCCTGCCGGTTGTCATACTCATCGACATGCAAGTCGTGATTCCTATTACAATAGCATGAACAACTCATACATCATATATAGATCATTCATCATTCATCACAACTTTGGCCATATCATATCACAAAGCGCTTGCTGCAAAAACAAGTTAGACATCCTCTAATTGTTGTTGCAAGTTTTACGTGGTTGAAATAGGGTTCTAGCAAGAACGTTTTCTTACCTACGTCAAAACCACAACGTGATTTGTCAACTTCTATTTACCCTTCATAAGGACCCTTTTCATCGAATCCGCTCCAACTAAAGTAGGAGAGACAGACACCCGCCAGCCACCTTATGCATCTAGTGCATGTTAGTCGGTGGAACCGGTCTCACGTAAGCATACGTGTAAGGTTGGTCCGGGCCGCTTCATCCCACAATACCGTTGAAGCAAGATAAGACTAGTAGCGGCAAGTAAGTTGACAACATCTACGCCCACAACAAATTGTGTTCTACTCGCGCAAGAAGAACTACGCATAGACCTAGCTCATGATGCCACTGTTGGAGAACGTTGCAGAAAACAAAAATTTTCCTACGGTTTCACCAAGATCCATCTATGAGTTCATCTAGCAGCGAGTGATTGGATGTATCTACATACCTTTGTAGATCGCGAGCGGAAGCGTTCAAAGAACGGGGTTGATGTAGTCGAACACGACGTGATCCAAATCACCGATGACCAAGCGCCGAACGGACGACACCTCCGCGTTCAACACACGTACGGAGCGGATGACGTCTCCTCCTTTATTGATCCAGCAAGGGGGGAGGAGAGGTTGATGAAGATCCAGCAGCACGACGGCGTGGTGGTGGATGCAGGGCGTCATAGTAGCAGGGCTTCGCCGTGTACTACGAGGGAGAGATGTAACAGGGGAGAGGGAAGCACCAAAGGCTGAGGTATGAAGTCCTCCCTCTCCTCAACTATATATAGGAGGGCCAAGCTGCGCCCTGGGGGAATGGCCCCCCCTGCCCGCTTGGGGCTGGATCCCTTCTCCCTTCAGCCCATGGGCCCCTCCGGGATAGGTGGCCCCACCCGGTGGGCCCCGGGACCCTTCCGGTGGTCCCGGTACAATACCGATAACCCCGAAACTTGTCCCGATGGCCGAAACAGCACTTCCTATATATAATTCTTTACCTCCGGACCATTCCGGAACTCCTCGTGACGTCCGGGATCTCATCCGGGACTCCGAACAACATTCGGGTTACTGCATACACATATCTTCATAACCCTAGCGTCACCGAACCTTAAGTGTGTAGACCCTACGGGTTCGGGAGACATGCAGACATGACCGGGACGACTCTCCGGTCAATAACCAACAGCGGGATCTGGATACCCATGTTGGCTCCCACATGCTCCACGATGATCTCATCGGATGAACCACGATGTCGAGGATTAAACAACCCCGTATACAATTCCCTTTGTCAATCGGTATGTTACTTGCCCGAGACTCGATCGTCGGTATCCCAATACCTTGTTCAGTCTCGTTACCGGCAAGTCACTTTACTCGTACCGTAATGCATGATCCCGTGACCAGACACTTGGTCACTTTGAGCTCATTATGATGATGCATTACCGAGTGGGCCCAGTGATACCTCTCCGTCATACGGAGTGACAAATCCCAGTCTCGATCCGTGTCAACCCAACAGACACTTTCGGAGATACCTGTAGTGCACCTTTATAGTCACCCAGTTACGTTGTGACGTTTGAGACACCCAAAGCACTCCTACGGTATCCGGGAGTTACACGATCTCATGGTCAAAGGAAAAGATACTTGACATTGGAAAAGCTCTAGCAAACGAACTACACGATCTTTGTGCTATGCTTAGGATTGGGTCTTGTCCATCACATCATTCTCCTAATGATGTGATCCCGTTATCAATGACATCCAATGTCCATAGCCAGGAAACCATGACTATCTGTTGATCAACGAGCTAGTCAACTAGAGGCTTACTAGGGACATATTATGGTCTATGTATTCACACGTGTATTACGATTTCCGGATAATACAGTTATAGCATGAATAAAGACAATTATCATGAACAAAGAAATATAATAATAAACTTTTATTATTGCCTCTAGGGCATATTTCCAACAGTTGTCTCGCCAACTATTACTTCTACTACTACAGCTAACGGTTAGCAATAAAGTAAAGTAATTACATGACGTTTATGTGACACGCAGGTCATAAATAAATTAAGACAATCCTATGGCTCGGTTGTCATACTCATCGACATGCAAGTCATGATTCCTATTACAAGAACATGATCAATCTCATACATCACATATCATTCATCACATTCTTCTTGGCCATATCACATCACATAGCATACCCTGCAAAAACAAGTTAGACGTCCTCTAATTGTTGTTTGCATGTTTTACGTGGCTGCTATGGGTTTCTAGCAAGAACGTTTCTTACCTACGCAAAACCACAACGTGATATGCCAATTGCTATTTACCCTTCATAAGGACCCTTTTCATCGAATCCGATCCGACTAAAGTGGGAGAGACAGACACCCGCTAGCCACCTTATGCAACTAGTGCATGTCAGTCGGTGGAACCAGTCTCACGTAAGAGTACGTGTAAGGTCGGTCCGGGCCGCTTCATCCCACAATGCCACCGAATCAAGATTGGACTAGTAACGGTAAGCATATTGAACAAAATCAACGCCCACAACTACTTTGTGTTCTACTCGTGCATAGAAACTACGCATAGACCTAGCTCATGATGCCACTGTTGGGGAACGTAGCATAAATTCAAAATTTTCCTACGTGTCACCAAGATCTATCTATGGAGTCATCTAGCAACGAGGGAGGAGTGGATCTACATACCCTTGTAGATCGCGCGCAGAAGCGTTCAAGAGAACGGGGTTGATGGAGTCGTACTCGTCGTGATCCAAATCACCGATGATCCTAGCGCCGAACGGACGACACCTCCGCGTTCAACACACGTACGGAACGGAGACGTCTCCCACGCCTTGATCCAGCAAGGAGGAGAGAGGTTGATGGAGATCCAGCAGCACGACGGCGTGTGGTGGAAGTAGCGGGATTCCAAACAGGGCTTCGCTAAGCGCTGCGGGAGGAGGAGATGTGTCACGGGAGGAGAGGGAGGCGCCAGGGCTTAGGTGTGGCTGCCCTCCCTTCCCCCACTATATATAGGGCCAAGGGAGAGGGGGGGGGGCGCAGCCTTGGCCCTTCCTCCAAGGAAGGGTGCGGCCAGGGGGGAGTCCATCCTCCCCAAGGCACCTAGGAGGTGCCTTCCCCTTTTAGGACTCTTCCTTTCCCTTATCTCTTGGCGCATGGGCCTCTTGGGGCTGGTGCCCTTGGCCCATATAGGCCAAGGCGCACACCCCTACAGCCCATGTGGCCCCGGGGCAGGTGGACCCCCTTGGTGGACCCCCGGACCCCTTTCGGCACTCCCGGTACAATACCGATAATGCGCGAAACTTTTCCGGCGACCAAAACAAGACTTACCATATATAAATATTTACCTTCGGACCATTCCGAAACTCCTCGTGACGTCCGGGATCTCATCCGGGACTCCGAACAACTTTCGGGTTACCGCATACTAATATCTCTATAACCCCTAGCGTCACCGAACCTTAAGTGTGTAGACCCTACGGGTTCGGGAGACATGCAGACATGACCGAGATGACTCTCCGGTCAATAACCAACAGCGGGATCTGGATACCCATGTTGGCTCCCACATGTTCCACGATGATCTCATCGGATGAACCACGATGTCAAGGACTTAATCAATCCCGTATACAATTCCCTTTGTCTAGCGGTACGATACTTTCCCGAGATTCGATCGTCGGTATCCCGATACCTTGTTCAACCTCGTTACCGGCAAGTCTCTTTACTCGTTCCGTAACACATCATCCCGTGATCAACTCCTTGATCACATTGTGCACATTATGATGATGTCCTACCGAGTGGGCCCAGAGACACCTCTCCGTTTACACGGAGTGACAAATCCCAGTCTCGATTCGTGCCAACCCAACAGACACTTTCGGAGATACCTGTAGTGTACCTTTATAGCCACCCAGTTACGTTGTGACGTTTGGCACACCCAAAGCATTCCTACGGTATCCGGGAGTTGCACAATCTCATGGTCTAAGGAACTGATACTTGACATTAGAAAAGCTTTAGCATACGAACTACACGATCTTTGTGCTAGGCTTAGGATTGGTCTTGTCCATCACATCATTCTCCTAATGATGTGATCCCGTTATCAATGACATCCAGTGTCCATGGTCAGGAAACCGTAACCATCTATTGATCAACGAGCTAGTCAACTAGAGGCTTACTAGGGACATGGTGTTGTCTATGTATCCACACATGTATCTGAGTTTCCTATCAATACAATTATAGCATGGATAATAAACGATTATCATGAACAAGGAAATATAATAATAACTAATTTATTATTGCCTCTAGGGCATATTTCCAACAATTAATTCTCCCCAAGTCACCCATCATGTTGTCGTGGTAGAGGCACAGTGCGGCGACTCTTCATCTATCTTAAGGACTAGCTACGTCCGGATTCCCGATCCCTCCAAGCCGGATACCCGCAGAGGGGAGGACGTAACTCAAGACCTAAACTTAGAATCAGGCAACGGGCTAGATTCACTGGACAACATCCAAGAATCCAAACTTCAGAGTTTGGAAACTCCTTGGCCTTTGAGTCTTAGATTGGGTGAAGTTTCGGATTTAATTCCACCCTCCCACCCGAACATAAGCGATCTATCCAAAATCAGGCAAAAGCCCGAAGAAACAGTACATCATTACTGAGCAAGGTTCCTCCTGGTTATGAACAGGATAAAGGACTGCCGCGAGGAAGACGCAATCTCAATCTTTTGCAATAATTGCACGGACAAGGGAATCCTCAACGCCACAGGTCGTCGTGATATTACACGCTTCTCTGACTTGGCGTCCATGGTACAAAAATACTGTGCGATGGAAAGCGCCCGGAAAACCGAAACTAAATTTTGGGACAATCCGGCCCTGAATAGAAACCTCGTCCGAAATAAAAGGGTGCATCATCATCAGACACCCGGGTTAAAAACCAAAAAACCAAAACCCTCTACAGGGCATGGAACCGTACTGGAGAGATGGCTTAATGGACCCTGTAAAATTCATAGTACAGAGGATGCCACACCAACTCATAGCCTTAGAGCATGTTGGATACTCTGGCAGGTGGCCAAAAGGGGCGAAGATCTCCTAATTCCAGAGGCCGCAGAAAACCACCTCAGGGACTCCAGTACAGTCTTAACAGTCTTCGAGACTTTCGCATCAAATAATATGCGAAAAAGAACACTCCGCAGCCTCGCCGAAGTCTATCAAGTAGCAACAATAAACCCATGGAGTGACACGGCTATTACTTTTAATGCCAGTGATGAACCTAAAATCCGAACAGCTCGAGCACCAGCCGCATTGGTACTCAGTCCTATAGTGGACGGCTTTCGCCTCACCAAGGTACTCATGGACGGAGGCAGCGGATTAAACCTCATTTATGAGGAAACCTTCAAAAAATGGAAATAGACTGGAATCGCACTGAGCGAAGCAACACAACCTTTAGAGGAATAATCCCCAGTCGGGAAGCGCGCTGTGCAGGAAAAATCACACTAGATGTGGTGTTCGGCACGCTGGATAATTATAGGTCTGCTGGGGTGGGAAGCGTTTACAATCTTCCAAGCAATACCCCATTACGGGTACATGAAGCTCAAGATGCCCGGGCCGAACGGAATCATCACTCTCACTAGTGATCCGGACATAGCACTCCGCGCCGAAAACAAGACAGCCGCATTGGCCCTTGAGGCACTGTCCGAAGCCCTAGCGGCTGAGTAACTGACTACGCTGCGCTCCACGATAAACAGGGACGATGTGATACTCGATAAAAAATCCAAGTCCACCTCCTTTAAACCAGCGGATGAAATAGTCAAATTCCAGGTCCATCCAACGGACCCCAATAAAACAGCTTCCATCGGGGCACGATTAAACCCCGATGTAGACGCCGCACTGCGAGAATTCCTACGGGAGAACTGGAACATTTTTGCCTGGCACCCTTCAGACATGCCAGGAATCCCACGCAGGCTGGCCGAACACAGCTTAAATATCCTAAAAGGATTCAAACCTGTCAAACAAGCCCTTCGGCGTTTCTCTGAGCCCAAGAGACAGGCAATGGGAGAGGAGCTAGCCAAACTATTGGAGGCTGGATTCATCAGAGACATAAAACATCCGGACTGGCTAGCAAACTTGGTGATGGTACCAAAGAAGGACAAATCCTGGCGCCTGTGCGTTGACTTCAAAGACCTTAACAAGGCTTGCCCAAAGGATCCCTTCCCCCTCCCCCACATCGATCAAATTATCGACGCCACTGCAGGACACGATTCGTTGTGCTTCCTCGACGCATACTCCGGTTACCATCAAATCAAGATGGTCGAGTCAGACCAAGCCGCAACGGCATTCATCACCCCATACGGCCCATTCTGCTTCAACACAATGCCTTTCGGGCTCAAAAACGCCGGCGCAACATATCAGCGCATGATTCAGACATGTCTGGCAAACCAGATCGGCAAAACAGTAGAGGCATACGTGGATGATGTGGTCGTAAAAATAAGACATGTCGAATCTCTAGTAGACGACTTGAGGCTTACATTTGACAACCTCCGAGCATATGACATCAAGCTAAATCCGGAAAATGCATTTTCGGCGTTCCAGCCGGAAAGCTCTTGGGCTTCATTGTATCCGGTAGAGGAATCGAAGCAAATCCAGCCAAGATCCGAGCTTTGTCACAATTGGATATCCCAAAGGACCTCAAACAAATACAAAAATTAACCGGATGCGTGGCGGCTCTAAGCCACTTTATCTCCCAGTTGGGAGAAAAGGCGCTACCCCTCTATCGCCTCCTTCGGCGCACCGAACACTTCGAGTGGACGGATGCCGCCACGGCCGGACTTGAGGAAATAAAAGCCATATTGGCAACAAACCCCGTCCTGGCCGCGCCAAACATCGGCGAACCAATGCTATTGTACATTGCAGCAACCCATCAAGTTGTCAGCGCAGTACTCGTCGTCGAGCGGGAAAGGACGGACACAAATTCCCCCTTCAAAAGCCGGTTTACTATGTGTCCACTGTCCTCACCCCATGCAAATCACGGTACCCACATTATCAAAAGATTGCATATGCGGTATTCATGGCATCCCGGAAGCTACGACACTACTTTCAAGAGTGTTCAATCACAGTAGCATCGGAAGTACCACTCAATGATATTATAAACAACCGTGACGCAACGGGCCGGATTGCAAAATAGGCCATCGAGCTCCTCCCGTTCGACATAACTTATAGGCCACAGCGAGCTATCAAGTCGCAAGTTTTGGCCGACTTCGTCGCAGAATGGACGGAGGCCGAACTCCCTAAAGAGTACGACACATATTCAAACTGGATCATGCACTTCGACGGTTCCAAAATGTTGGACGGACTAGGGGCCAGCGTCGTTTTGACGTCCCCCACAGGAGACACAGTTCAATATGTACTCCAGATTATGTACACGGACTCCAACAATGCAGCCGAATATGAGGCCCTTTTACATGGTCTCCGGATGGCAGTATCCATGGGCATTCAACGCCTAGAGGTGCGCGGGGATTCGAACCTCGCGATATCCCAAATAAATGGAGACTTCGATGCCAAGGATCCAAAAATGGCAGCTTACCACAACGCCATCCTCAAAATGTCAGCTCGGTTTGAGGGGTTCGAATTTCACCATATAGCCCGAGAAAATAATCAGGCGGCAGACGTCCTGGCACGCATCGGCGCAAAACGCGATGCGGTCCCCCCCAACATCTTCCTGGAAAGGCTGTTCAAGCCATCCGTAGTATGGGAAGGGGAACATGGCAATATTAGCCCAGACCCAACCGCACTGTCCGACGCCGAACAATCTGACATAATCGGAGGCTCTGCCAATGAAATCACAACCTCAGCCCACGTACTAATGGCCGTTATTGCCCCGTGGACAGAACCATTCCTAGCCTACCTTACCAGGCAGGAACTCCCAGAGGACCAAAACAAGGCACGTTGTATAGTGCGGCGATCTAAAGCCTATAAAGTTCATGAGGGAGAACTTTATAAGAAAAGCACTACCGGAGTCCTTCAAAGGTGCATCTCCGAAGAGGAAGGGCGGAACCTGCTGGCTGAAATTCATGCCGAACTCGGTGGCCATCACGCCGCAGCTCGGTCCCTTGTAAGCAAGGCTTTCCGTACAGGCTTTTATTGGCCGGCGGCCCGGGCGGACGCTCAGGACTTGGTCCAACGATGCGCCGGTTGCCAGCTTTTTGCAAACCAAAGCCATATGCCACCCACCGCCCTCCAAACTGTCCCCATCACTTGGCCTTTCGCGGTCTGGGGGCTTGACATGGTGGGACCCCTTAAAGGCGGAACCCACAAGAAAAAATACTTACTGGTCATGGTGGATAAGTTCACCAAATGGATAGAGGCCAAGCCTGTTAAGACGGCCGAATCCGGACCTGTGATAGACTTTATATCTGCGGTCGTACACCATTATGGCGTCCCCCACAGCATCATCACCGATAACGGCACGAACTTTACGGCCGATGAGGTAAAACTCTGGTGCAAAAACATGGGCATCAAGCTCGATTATGCTTCCGTCTATCACCCACAAACTAACGGTCAGGTCGAACGTGCAAATGGTCTCATCATGAGCGGCATCAAACCCAGATTAGTGCGGTCCCTCAAGGAATCTAACACGCACTGGGTAGAGGAGCTCGACTCCGTACTCTGGGGGCTGCGGACCACGCCGAATCGCACCACCGGATACACACCATTTTTTATGGTGTACGGCGCAGAGGCAGTCTTGCCCTGCGACATAATTCATGACTCACCTCGAGTGCGCATGTACGAAGAAAGGGAAGCCGAGCTCGATCGGCAGGACGGTTTGGACGCCTTAGAGGAGGAGCGCGACGTGGCAAAATCCCGTTCCGCATTCTATCAACAGTAGGCTCAAAGATATCAAAGCAGAGAAGTGCGGGCCAAAAACTACAACGTTGGCGACTTAGTTCTACGCCTGCCGGACAAGAAAAAGGACAAGCTGAAGCCCAAGTGGGAAGGTCCCTTCATAATCGACCAAGTCCTGACTGGTGGAGCATACCGCCTGCGAGATGCGTCGAATAACCGACTCGAGCCGAACCCATGGAACGCAGCCCGTCTCCGAAGATTCTACGCCTAGCGCCGGACTCTGTGTTTGTCTCCTTCCTCTGTCCATTTTTACATTTTCTGTCTTACATTTCTCTCCTTCCCCTCTTTTCTTTTATAGCCCTTAAAAGCTCCTCAAGTGACGTGCTACTCGCGCTCATTAAACCCGGAGGCTTCTTTAACAGAAGCTTATTTATATGGGCTTCACGCCCACCACATGTGTCAAACTTCCGCATGTACCTTTTCTTCACCATTATATGCATCGATATGACTTAAGTTTTGGCCAAGCTGGGTTGCCTGGCTCCTGTGCTTACCCCTACGTTCCCGATTGTTCGGCTAGGTGGTAAAGGGAGTACCTCTGCGATTGTTACTGCCAGATCAGCCGGATGTGTACCTCAGACTGGGTGAAACCAAAGGCTAGCGTTCTTAAGGGAATATTCGGTCGGTGAACTAAAAGATGACCTTTTTTACTTATTTATATATGCCCCCAGATGATTTTCCTCCGTTTGCAGTCCGGACATGCACTTTAGGGCATGCCTCCCAGAGAAAGGAACCCCTAACGGAACTATTCTCTCTGGAAGATGTTTCTTACTAACCATGTAATATAACATAACTAGTTGAGCACTTGTCTGATAAAGCACTAATGACCCCTACGCCTGGTCTCCATGCATACCCCGGTTCTTACATAACCGGTAGGGTATTCGGACACACTCCGGACCGTCAAGTCCTGAGGTTGAAGCGAAAAGGTCCGCAACGACAAACGATCTACAATCCGGCTAGAAGGCATTACACATGTCAATTAAAAATTACATAGTCACTCTGACTGATTGTATTCCTCTTCAATACCATCTAACAGGCTGTCTAACTTACAGTCCTGTGGGAATACTTTGCGGCTAATTCTACTTGGCCGTACACTAAGCTTACAGGGATCTCCTTCCCGTCAGGCCCCACAGGTCCGACCTTGGCCATGTGGTTTGGGTCAGACTTCGTGTACCGCGTCTTCACCAAGGCCCAGGCCTCCCTCGCGCCTTGTCGGCAGGCCGATATCTTCCACAACCGGAAGCGTCGTCGAGCTCCCTTAAGCATCTCCGAAAGCTCTCCAAGGCCCTCGGGCATAGAGTGGGAAGGCCATAAGGCTTGGGCAACGCCTCGCAATCGCCTGCCGAACTCGCTCGTGCAGTTGCGAGAGCTCGGGAAGAAGGTCACCTCGTAGAACCGGGCATCTCCTCTGCAGGACGACCCATTAGCATACTACAGACATTACTCTGTTAGTCGACTTCCTCGCCGAACTCTTTTCTTCCAAAGATTCGCTTAAGCACTTACCAAATATGCCGCGTCGAAGCCGCTGATTCTCCTTAGTGTAGAGTCCGACAGCTGGCCACGAACATCTTTAAGTTCAACGTCCAGCTTGGTGTTGGCATCCTGAAGATCATTCTTCTCCCGCCTCACCCTTGTCAACATACTCTCACCGGCCTTTAGCCGGCGCAAGAGTTGTTGCCTCTCCGGATCTAGTCCGGCGCCATCTGCAATATGATTTGTCAGATTTACACCCACGCCGCACTTCGCAAGATACTAATCTTTCGAAGTGTATCTTACCAGAGGGGGTCTCTTTGGGCTCCCCTGCCGCGGCTAGTGCGGCCTCCAGTTGGGCTTTGCACTCTTCCAGCTCCTGGGACAGTACGGTATTCTTCTCTGTAAGAACCTGCATAACAAATGATCCTTAAATCAGTTACCCTAACTGTTTCAAGTCTCGGGGGCTACTGGTATATATATATATTTACCAAAATTTTCTTACCCGTATGTCTTTTACATATTGCTCCGTGGCTCTGGCTAAACCATTTTGAGCGGCACGGAGATACGCATCTCCCGAATTGAAGGCATCTAATGCCTCTTGGGAGAAACAAGCGTCGCGAAGAACTGTCCGGCGATGCATGTGCTTCATGGCACTCTCCACCTCGGAATTGGTGGCAGACAGCCTGTCCGCATCCTCTGTTGGAGGAGCGTCCGGTGCGCGCCTTGTGTTCGCTTCCGCTTCTGGGCCAGGCGTTGGAGCCTGACTGGTGGAGGCGCGATTGGCAACCTCTCCGGATATAGTCCGGCGAGGTCTCTTCGTTCTGAAGACAGCACGAACGTTAATATGCCCTGAAGGAATAACACCAGGGAAAAAGAGGGTGCGCTATACCTTTGCGCCGGCGTCTCAGTCCGGACTACATTCCTTTTTACCCCACGGGGCCCTGCGGCCCCTCGTTGGCTAGCCGCCGCAGGTTTGGCCTCCCGCCTCGGAAACCTCCCCTGCAAAACACGGTCGTTGTCAGGAAAACTGAAATGCGTGAGAATGGATTCCTTCTCAAGGGGATGAGACTCCGCTCTCTGTTACCTGGGAGGCCGGGATTAACCCTGGGTAATCAGCCGTAATGTCCACCAAGGTATTGTCCTTGCTTAGCTGATGAAACACCCCGTCAATCAGCTCCACCGATATGTCCGGATCCTCTTCGGAGTCCGGATCGAGGGACCGTTCTGGATCCTCGGGCTGTGGGGGACGGCTGTTTATATCCTTTACTTCCTGACGCAGTTCCTGCGTTGAAATCGGAAGACTACATATTTAATCATAGGAATATAAAACGGATGGGCAAGCACAATTGTCCACTTACCCAACTCGGAGGGTTGTACATAGAAAATCCGCCCTGCGGGTTGACGCGGAGGAATTCCTCCTCTTCTCCCTTGTACAAAGAGGATAAGATCTTTACTAGAGCGACAGCTGAGGCTGGCCCCTTACGACCGTAACGGGTGGCGTCATCCTCCCCGTTAAAATCCCACATGGGGTGGCCTCTATATTGAAGCGGCTGCACCCCCCGCATAATGCATGCGGCCATGACTTCAATCATGGTTAGTCCGGAATGAGCCAATAGTCTTATCCGACCCATCAGGTGAAGGACTTCCCTGTCGCCTTCTCTCTGAGAGCTCCGCGGACGCCAGCTTAGGCGTTTCTTTAAGGGAGCACTGTTGAATTCGGGGAGACCGGCCCAGATAGGATCCGGCAGCGGGACATCATCTATATAAAACCATTCCGAAGGCCAGTCCTCGGACGCCTTCTTTGGGGTTCCGGATAGATATCCGGTCCTGGCGATACGCCACACTTCGGCTCCGCCCACTTGATATATAGACCCCTCTTGAGAGCGGGGCACGAGGCAAAATAACCTCTTCCACAGCGCGAAATGAGCCTCAACACCCAAGAATAGCTCGCAAAGGGCGACGAAGCCCGCGATATGCAATATAGAGGCGGGCGTGAGATTGTGCAGCTGGAGGCCGTAGAACTCCAGAAACCCACGGAGAAATGGATAAATTGGAAATCCAAGTCCTCTTATTAGATAAGGGATGAGGCACACCCGCTCTCCTTTGGAGGGATTGGGGGTGCTCTCCGCTTGCTCTCCGCCATTATAGGTGGCGAGTCCGGCTCGGACCGGGACCATATAGGCCTGAGGGAGAAATCCCTTGGCCTGAAGCGACACTAACTCGCTGTGCGGGATGGAGCACCTCTCCCAGTCTCCAGGTTTAGGACTGGAAGGGCGAGAGGAGGAGCTGCGACGGCTGGCTATGTTGGAATGGACCTTTGCTGGAGGCGCTCTGATGATTACTCGCGGAGAGGAGAAGGTGTGGTTTGGATCTGAATCCCCATCCCATTAAATAGGCGGCTCGTTTATGCGGCTAGGGGTGTGAGTGTAAAAACACACCGACTTTTCGCATTCGTTTAACACGTGGAAGACGGCCATTATTGGGCGTGGAAGCCAAGGTGCGCTACATTACGAAAATCGAACATTATTCAGCAGGTACACGGAATTTGGAGAAGAACCCGCCTTGCAATGCCGAAGACAATCTGCGCGCCGGACTCGTCGTCATTGAAGTCTGGTTCGGGGGCTACTGAGGGAGTCCTGGATTAGGGGGTGTCCGGGTAGCCGGACTATACCTTCAGCCGGACTCCAGGACTATGAAGATACAAGATTGAAGACTTCGTCCCGTGTCCGGATGGGACTTTCCTTGGCGTGGAAGGCAAGCTTGGCTATGCGGATATTTAGATCTCCTACCATTGTAACCGACTTTGTGTAACCCTAACCCTCTCCGGTGTCTATATAAACCGGAGGGTTTTAGTCCGTAGGACAACTTCATCATACAACAATCATACCATAGGCTAGCTTCTAGGGTTTAGCCTCCTTGATCTCGTGGTAGATCTATTCTTGTACTACCCATATCATCAATATCAATCAAGCATGACGTAAAGTTTTACCTCCATCAAGAGGGCCTGAAGCTGGGTAAAACATCATGTTCCTTGCCTTCTGTTACCATCCGGTCTAGGCGCACAGTTCGGGACCCCCTACCCGAGATCCGCCGGTTTTGACACCAACAACCGCCTTTCCCCCGACATTGTTGAGGCCGACAAAGGAGGGGAAAGGTCGGCGATGCAATGGGTGGAGTGCCCGATGGGCGATAGCCTGGGTTCTGCATCACGGGTTATGCCTCCAACCCTTTCTCTTGTGTTTCCATTTCTAGGGAGAAAAACATAACTTTGAACTTTATTATATTTTGTTGTTGTTATAAGTTCAAGTCCAACGGAAATAATATTCTGTAACTAACCATGCATTCATTGGGAGGTCATTGGGAGTAGGATTTTATTTACTAGCTCTGCACATGACTCGTCTTTTTTCTTAGCTCGAAGCAGTGGGGAAAAGCACAAAAACATTAAAAACAACCCTGTACGCGAATGAAAATATATTTCCCGTTCAAATTCTTACAAAACACAAGCATTTTTATTTCGAGGGAAAACAAGTACATGCATACATACACAGCTCGTTATTTATTTGTAACAGCATGGCTGAGCTTTTTACACGTAGTGCGAGAGGCTGTGGCACATGTAGCTCAGTGACTCGACGCTCTCACTGCTGCCCGCCGGCGCCGGGAAGCTTCTCCTTGATATTGTCAACGACGCCCTTCTTCTCACCGGTGGCGGCCGCGCCGCCCGTAGGAGCACCGCCGTGGTTCCCTGTGGGCCCGCCGGAACGGCCCAGACCGCCGTCGGTCTTGCGGTCGTCCCTCGTCGCCTGGAGCTGCTGCACGCCCCCGGCACCAGCACCAGCAGGAGCACCTCCGTGGTTCCCCGCGGGGCCGGTGGCGCCGCCGTGCCCGGCCGCCTTGTCGGCCGCGTCCATTGTCCTTGATTTTCACGCACTGTACTCTGACCGATGTGCGACAAGATGAACTTGTGGTCTACTCGTGTATTGTTCTTGTGGTGTACTCGTGTATTGTTGTTCAGTTGCTGCGAATTGATATGCAAGTTCGACGGTTTATTTATAGCGATGGTGTTCGTATGGTCCTGCACCGACGCTATGCAGAGGTGCTGCGTGCACGTATGGGCATCACTGTGCTGGAGTGATCATCCTCCCGCCAATAAACAAAGCCGGGAGAAATGTAAGGTGCGCATGCATGCCACACGGCCTTGTCCGGGGCGCCGCGTATGCCTCCGGACTCTCTAGAAGAAGCACATGACTCGCTCGATGCATTACATATGGCGATTGGATCATTTCATCGTATCGCAATTGTATAAAGCTATAAATCAATCGTATCATGGGATCATTTCGGCATCGTGTACGTAGCCTACAAGGCTCCGCTCCACCCTTATTGTTAGAATAAATCCGAGACATACCATTGATTATCGAAGGACCAAGCAATCACACAAGTACGACACCGAGATTTGTTAACGAAGTTCACCGATATGGCTATATCTCTGGGACCTGACTATAGGTGCTCCTCCCCATGACACCGTCACAATACCGCACCCGGTCACCCGGGCGCCGGCACATGCCGCCGGCTCCCCCTTGCGCGTATGTGCTATTATGTGGGCATAGGTTATATCGTGTGTCTAGCCCCGCTCTATATGAGAGGCCTAGGATACAAGTGTCCTACTAGGACACGACTCCATATCCTATCTAAACACAATACAACTACAAGTTCAATTGTAACCTGCTTTGTACACAATATTCGACACAACTCTAACAAACTCCACCTTGACGAATATTCTCCACCGGTTTGAGTTCGTCAATGCGTCAAACTTTCATGTACATTGGACTTGAGTTTATCCCATGAGCATCGCTGCTACTCCAATGACTCCATGTGACTCCACCTGCAACTTGTAGTCCCTCCTTTTCTTGACCAGGGTCAATGCTCGAGCGAAACTAAGTTCCCCTTACTCTATTTTGTGCTCCCAACTTCCAGATTATCAGTCCAACGTCATCACACAGCAATCACTGACCTGCGTGAAAGTGAACAACTCACATATTGAGTGTCACACATAAGAGTTACCTGAACTCAATATCACCGCTCCTTTCTTGACCGCATGTCTAAAACTTGAAGAAATTTCACCATTGCTTTTAGTCATCCCGAGTCAAATTCGCAGTTGTCTCACCACATGTATGACCACCAGAGTCCTGGCCCGTCTCCATGTACCCGTGCGTACTGCACGCCTCGCCGCTATTACCGCGTCGAACCTCTGCTGTCCCGGCCGAGTCTCAAGGGTCGCAAACCCACACCACTCAACCCCACTGCAGAGTACCACCGATCATCACCGACTGATGACGAGTTTCAAGCTTCCATCAGACCATTGGGCTCCAGTCCGAACTGCATGCCACTCGATTTTCTTCCCCTTGCTGAATAGGCTTCAATTCCCTGGATCCTTACATCGTAACCCCTCAATCCAGCTCCACCTTTGACATGACTCCATGGTAGATGATCAGTCCATCCCGCGCTCCGTCTTCTTCAAGCTCTCATGTGCACCGTCTTGAATCAACCCCGCGTCATAGCCTTGTCGAAGCCACACAAGCCCTCTGGACCTGCGTCACGCGTTTCCACGCCCAGAAGTCGGTCACCATCGGTATCACGTTCCTATGTCGTCGTCGCCGATCCAACCACCGTCTTTTGTTCCAACCGACTCACGTCGATTCATCAGACTGACAAATCTGACCCAACCGAATTTATCCGACTGCACGACACACTCCAGACTTCTCAAGCCGTCATCATGATAATCGCCATCCATACACAAATGTGTACCAACAAAGAAAACCAAAAGCAAAGTTCACATAGCCTTCTCGTGTGAATATACCAAATCAGATCAGCAAAGCTAACTGGCTCAAGCACCTGATTCATC
Organism: Triticum urartu; assembly: GCF_003073215.2. Lineage (NCBI taxonomy): Eukaryota > Viridiplantae > Streptophyta > Magnoliopsida > Poales > Poaceae > Triticum > Triticum urartu. The sequence goes on along the minus strand of NC_053026.1, from coordinate 535,906,578 downwards.
ACACGTCTGTAGCTAACCTTTTCTTTTCTTTTCTTTTCTTTTTCCATGACATCATCACGATTTGACTAAGCCTGTGTGTCGTATTCTTTTTTTTCTCAAACAAATCACGTGCCTCCAAGCTTATGCAACATCTTTGCAGCCTCCTGTAGCGTACCAACGGCTGCCACCACCGCGCACATACGGCACCCCAACACATCGCTTGACCAGACTTGCATGGGACGCACCCGCACGCTCCTGCCGCTGCCAGCGCTGCCTGCCCTGCCCACAAGTCAGCCATCTAGAGCTGCGATGGTCTTCGTGCTTGCCCCGCCTGGATGGGCCTACTGGGCCATTGCTTACCGCCAAGCGTTTGTCCAGACCGAACGGCTCGATCAATCCGCTGGTGCCGCTCGTCATCGCAGCCACAACTGTAATCCGTTCTCGCCTAGGTTGCCACACCCGTCGCCAAGTCCGATCCGGATCGATCGACTCTGCCGGCGCATCTGCTGCTGCCATAAGCACACACACCTCCCTCTGACTCGCTTTTGCTAGAAGATCACAACCGCTGAACACATCTGCTATCTCCCCTGCAGAGAACCCCAACGATATCTTCATCTCCTCTAGATCTGACTTCCGCAGCCTCTTCAAACCTTGCTCATGATTTCACTTGTTAGAATAAATCCGAGGCATACCGTTGATCATCCGAGGACCAAGCAATCACACGAGCATGAAACTGAGATTTGTTAACGAGGTTCACTGATATGGGTACATCCCCGGGCCTGACTATGGGCGCTCCTCCCCATGACACCGTCACAATACCGCACCCGGCCACCCGGGCGCCGGCACACGCCGCCGGCTCCCCCTTGCGCGCCTGTGCTATTATATTGGCATAGGTTACATCGTGTGTCTAGCCCGCTCTATATGAGAGACCTAGGATACAAGTGTCCTACTAGGACACGACTCCATATCCTATCTAAACACAATACAACTACAAGTCCAATTGTAACCTGCTTTGTACACAATATTCGACACAACTCTAACACTTATCACATCGCACGTCGTCGTAATCACGATGGACACAAGAGCGGCGACTACTCGCACATCACTACTCGCTATGAGAGCATCTCCAACAGCTGCAAGCCTGAGAATAGTGCAGCAAAAAGAGACTGGAGTAAACTTTAGGACAACAAAAGGTGCATTTTTTGGCGAAAATATTACGTCTCTGCCCTAAAATAGGCCACCGAAACATGAAAACTTTTTTTTTCAACTACAAACTTCCCAACATTCAACTAAAATAGGCATCCTCAGTTTTGACCGTTTTGGACGGGCCCTGCGGCAACGATGGCTTTGGCAAACCTGAAAACACCCGGACAGACTTTGGGTGGGAATGGAGGTGCCATGCTCCGATTCTGATCGTCTATTTTTCAACGCGGCCACCTCGGTCACGGTGGGTGACGGCCAGACGGCCAGGACTTGCTCCTGGCATCAGGCAGGCACACTGCGATTGCTATTCCCGACGCTCTATAAGCACTGGAGGAGGAAGAACAGAACGGTGGCAGATGCCCTTAGAAATGAACGCTGGATTCTTGACCTGGCGCACGGGCAGACAGACCAAATTGTCTGCGACTGTACATGTGGCCTTGGCTCGGCTCCTGCGCTTGATGCCGGTCAACCTCTCTACAGCTGTGGCCGACGAGATAAGATGGAACCTAGAGGCCAGCGGCTGCTACACCGCGACATCGGCTTATAAGGCGCAGTTCCAGGCGATCCACACCTCCAATTTCCCTCGGATCATCTGGAAGACTTCGGCGCCAGGGAAACTGAAGATGTTCTTCTGGTTAATGCTGTTCAATAGGCTCTGGTGCAATGACCGACTTCAGCGACGTGGGCGGCCAAATTCATACTTCTGCCAATTCTGTTTCAGAAACCTCGAGACGGTTGACCACATATTCTGGTCGTGCCCTTTCACCACGGCGATCTGGAGCAGTCTGTCATCTTGGTTTGGCTGCGAAGCTCTAAGACTGCAATCTACTCGCGAACCGCGCAGTAGTAGTGAACGGATCATGGGTATTGTGGAGGGCGCAAAACCTAAGTTCAGAAAAGACATAAGATCTCTGATGATGCTAGCAGTTTGGGAAATCTGGAGACACCGGAACGACCGCACTTTCAGAAATAAAGAGGCCTCTAGGCGAGAGGTTCTGCAGGCCATCAGACGGGGTATTGACCTATGGAGACAGGCTGGAGCAACCTGTTTGCTGCACCCGTTCATGCTGCCACCGGAGGGGATAGGCTGATGACAATGCTGGTCGATCGGCTGTAGTTTTTCTTTTCTGAACTCTTTTTCGTTTTTCATCCTTGTGATCTTAGGGTCACCATCCATGTATTCCCAATTTATCCATTGCTCTCTGCTATGATCAACATGAAAAGCCAGCTGTGCTGGATCTTTCAAAAAAAACATTCAACTAAAAACATGCCGCCCGGCGTGCTGGAACTCGACGCCGAACCGGCCGGACGGCCGCGGCCAAACCCTCTTGAAGATGGACTTCGGCGGCATGGCAGACGAGGCGGAGCAGCGGGCCGGCGACATTGCGGACAAGGTGGAGCAGCCGTAGGTGGAGGCACAACATCCGGAGGTGGCGGCGGAGAGGGCGATGGAGTTGGCAGCGGGTGGCGGATGAGCGGCCAATTGGCCTTGGGAAATGGCGGATCCGGTTGGTGGGGAGGTCGAGCGGCGGTGATGACCGAATTCGGTGCGGCGGCGACGGGATTTGGCCGCGGGAGGAGGCGGCCACGTGGCGCGGGGTGAAATGAGTTTTTGGGCAGCCGATTTTGTGCCACATATATGCAGTAGTCGTGCCGCATTTTAGGCCAGCCCAAAACAAATTTTCAGCAGCTTTTCGTTTTTGGGCAGTTGTTGAAAGTGTTTTTTACCCTCCAAACAACCAAAAAGTGATGGTTTCCCAATAATAGGGCAGCTGCTGGAGATGCTCTAAGGTTACACCACCGACTTTATCACTTGACGACTAGTCTCGTAAATATTTAGAAAGCGGAAGGGCGGAAGGAGTATGATTCACAATATTCAGAAAAATGTAATCTTTTGCCATTGTACCAAATATGTAAAGGCCATATGCTTCTTTAGTTTTCCAATACGTCTTTCACATCCTCAATGCTTAAAGTTTTATTTGACTGCTTATTCAACCCCCCTCCCCCTCCCCCCCTCACCAAAAAAAACTGTATTCAACCTACCATCAGAACCAGTGTGTCCTTGCTTCCTATATCAAAGTTTCGTTGTATTTTCTTCGATGCAAGCGTGGTTTAAATCTACCCCATTGACATCCTCAAAAACCCCAAGTTGCCATTTGGACGTTGCTCTACGGCAAAAGAGAAATTTGTTTAGCAGTGGCTAGCGACTATCTCCGCAAACCGCAATGTAATGTTAGCTTTACTTTACTTTCGAATAACTTATGTGCTTGCTTTTAATTTTTTATATCTATTTTCTGAAAATAAATAAAATTTTGTCTTTAGATTACAAAAATAAATAAATAAAACAAGAACAAAAAAACGAGTCCTGAAATTAAACCCCTTGCAGTTTTGGGCTTTGTCACGGGCCTCCTCGGCCCAGGGCTAACGACCGGTGGTCCGACTCGGTTCCCCCGTCTTTGCCTCTCCCGAGCCGGAGGAGAAGAGCAGAGGGAGGACAGAGGCTTCCGTCAAGATCCAAACTCCTCCCCCTCCCGGCTGCTCGCTGCTTTAAGACTCCACCGTCCGATCCGGGATCTACCAACCCAGCGCGCCGGAGATCCCACCGGAGCCCGCCGCAGCCTACCTCGCCGCCTCTGTCGCTGCGCCGGTAATCCATCCCCCACTGGTTTCCTTCCTCTTGGGATCGTTTGGTTGTTACAATCTGTCGGTCGCTCTCTTTCAGTTCATAGGCTCCGATTACAGGCAGCTCGGCTGCGTCTCCCCGCTTCGTGTGAATCTCAGGAGCGGTTTTATCAACACTTCTCAGGTCGATAGATAACTAGATTTTATTAGCAGTAAATCACAATTCACAAAGTGCTTGTTTTAGTTGGGCACATGTACAGAAAGAGTTGAGAGTCTATTAAAGTTACTTCGGTGTGAAATGCGTAACACGCAGAGACTTTTACTGCTATGATGCTGAATTGCATTGCGCTCCATTGCTTTATATATACTGTTTAATGTGACAAAATGATTATATACTGATTCGCCCGAATTCTGAGCAAATATTTCTTGGCTTATATCCTAGGTTCTAGCGGGGGCACCGCATTCTATTCCAGATTCTACTTTTGCCTTTCGAAGGACTGGTGATACTGAAGTTCTTGTGATGGCTGCCGCAAACGGACTAGTCCATGCATCTGCCAAGAAGCCCTTGTTCACATTTGGCGTCATTGCTGATGTCCAGTATGCCGATATCCCAGACGGCCGCTCGTTCCTCGGTGTCCCACGCTACTACAGGCACAGCATCAGCGTCCTTCAAAGAGCTGTCAGCACATGGAACAAGCAAGGCAATATCAAGTTCTCGATCAACTTTGGAGACACCATCGACGGGTTCTGCCCAAAGGACAAGTCGCTGTGGGCGGTGCAGAAGGTCATTGACGAGTTTGAGAAGTTCGATGGCCCGACCTACCATATGTTTGGCAACCATTGCCTCTACAACCTTCCTCGGAGCAAGCTGGTGGCATTGTTGAAGATGCCGACGGATTCTGATCGCGCGTATTATGACTTCTCACCATGTCCCGAGTACAGATTTGTTGTTCTGGATGCTTATGATTTCAGCGCACTTGGCTGGCCTCACGATCATCCTGTGACTGCAGCAGCATTGAAGCTCCTCGATGAAAAGAACCCAAACACCGACAAGAACAGCCCTGACGGTCTTTTTGGTGTCGACAGGCGGTTTCTGAAGTTCAATGGTGCAGTTGGCAAGGAGCAGCTGTCCTGGCTCAACGATGTCCTCCAGGATGCATCGGACCGCCGGCAGAACGTCATCCTATGCAGTCATCTCCCAATGGACCCTGGCGCAGTGTACCCAGCAGCTCTTATGTGGAACTATGATGAGGTGATGGCTATCGTTCGACGATACAACTGTGTTAAGGCCTGCTTTGCCGGACACGACCACAAGGGTGGCTACTCAGTGGACTCCCATGGCGTGCACCATCGCACCCTTGAGGCTGCGCTGGAGTGTCCTCCTGGCACCAGTGCATTCGGGCATATCGAAGTTTATCCTGACAAGCTATTGCTTGTAGGCTCTGATGGAATGGCTGATACTGAAATGTGTTTTCGGTCCTCTGATCGAGCTGCGTTGTAGTGTAAAATCCACGTGACTTCATTATTTTGACTTCTGGTGATGCCATTGAGAGAAAACTCATGTGACTTCCTGTTGTCTTGTCTGACGACACTATTACTTGTAAATAACACTGAAAGTGGTGGAATAAATAATGGAACTGTTGTAATGCTCACTTCACCATTTGAAAACTGCTGAAGGGAGCATAGTGTTAGGCTCTATTATTCACGAGTCTGTTGTAAATGTAATAAATGCAATGCTATTTGGGTGTGTAAAGTTCTTGCAAGTGGTTTCAGTCTTTGTACTCCATTATTCCATCAAGGAAGACAATGGTTAGGGTGGGGCGGGTACAATAATTACATACCCATGCCCATGTTGCCCACGGGCACAAAACCTCACCCGTACCCATGCCCATGGGCGCAAACCCTGCCCATACCCAAACCCACCCATATATACAGTGTAATGTTTGTTTATATTTTAATTATCTTTGAATATATCTTTGGTAGAGATCTTAAAACACACGAATGTAAGAAACATCCTGATATATATGTTCCCGGAGTATGATTGTCTACCTTCATTGTGACCAATATAAAGGTCTGGAGATAGAGATGTCAACAAGTGAGGGTAGTTTGTGCAACCTATTGCTTCATTCTTAAACATTCCTCCATGTTAGATTTACAGTCTCATCGATTGTCTTTACATGCATGCAAAAATATGTGTTGTACAATAGTGAAAGTAGCCCTGTCGTAACTATGTTTAGGGTCTCCTTGATCACCTACTCCTTTTCTGAACCAAGTTATCGAGCTACTCACTCCGGACTATAAGTTACTTGTCACAAAAAGCATACCATTAGATTCATATTTCCTGTTAAAAAAAGATTCACATTTAAAGGAAGCATTTGATAATATAAATTTTCCAGTTTTTGTGGCTTATGGCCTTTTTTACATGTGTGACATATGGCTTATGTTTTGTTGGTTGAAGTACTGGTCAAACTTAATGCTCAAAATGCATGTACGCTTTACAAATTGAAACATATAGGGACTAGTATAAAGGATTCCATCAATTGTCTGCTCCATTGGATCGATTGGCACCCCCCCCCCCCCCCCCCCCCCCCCCCCCCCCCCCCCCCCCCCCCCCCCCCCCTCGCGCGCGCCTACCTTCGAGGCTCCCCCCTTTTGCTAGATGACTCGGGAAGTGACCAATTGATAACACCTATCGGCCAACAACATTATTTTTTTGCAAGATACTTGTGTGCTTTATAAACTGAAACAAAGAGGTTGTTTTTTTCTGTTATGCAATCTATTCAGGGCTTAAGTCGACGGGTACCGTGTTATTCATACGCAACACACGTGGTCCTTTCACTGTTAAGCTGGCCCATATTAGTCCCCTTGACCGGTTTTGGCAACCTTCTAGAAGGTTCCATCCAATTCTTTCGGGACGGTTTTCCCCTTGATCGGTTTTGGCAACCTTCTAGAAGGTTTCATCCAATTCTTTCGGGACGGTTTTTCCCCTTGACCGGTTTTTTAGTGGCATTCAAAGACTTTCTGGTGCTGAAACCCCAATTACGCCTTGTACAATGCAAGGTGCTTAGGAGAGGTGGTTAGAGAAATAAACCAGGCTTTCCTTAAGCACCGGTGCTTATTTGTACAGGCAGACACTTAATTAGGCGTCGCTCCTGTAAAAATAGACGTCGGTGCTTTAGAAAAATCCGGTTTATTTTTCGAAGCACCTCCCTAAACACATCTAGCATTGTACAAGGCCTTAGGAGGTCTCTGGCAACAGTCAACGGCCTCCTGTATCTATCTCTGGGCTTCATTACAGGCCTCCTCGGCCCAGAACTAACGACAAATCCATCGGCCGGTGGTCCATTGCCGAAATTACTAATTAAGGAGTACTCGTTGCAAAGAACACTCCACTTTCCTAGGTTGTGACAAGTGGCGCACATGCAGCGCGCCATTTGCCGCAATCTGGGAGTTTTTCCTTTTTTCGTAGATCCGTTTATTCAAAACGTTTTATCTTTTAAATCGTGCGTCCAAATCTCGAACCGTTTTCATCATTGGATTCCTCGCGTCGAGATCTTCAAAACTAGACCCCGTGTTGATAGGTTTTGACGAACTTTTTTTCATGAAAAAAACCGGACAAAAAAAGCCAGGCGAAAAAACCGAACCGGGAGCACGGTTTTTTCCTTTTCCAAAAGTGGCACGCCCATGCCTCTCGTGAAATCACACCCGTACCTCTTGTGAAAGAAAACCCGTGACTCTCGTGGAAGGAAAAAAACAGAAAACGCGTTTTTTTTTGTTTCCGAGAGGCACGGCCGTAACTCTCGCGGAAGCATAATCGTGACTCTCATGAAAGAAAAAACAAAAAACGCATATTTTTTTTCCTTTCTGAGAGGCACGGCCGTGACTCTCACGAAAGCACAACCGTGCCTCTTGCGGAAGCAAAACCGTGACTATCGCGAAAAAAAAACAGAAAACGCGTTTGGTTTTTTCCTTTCCGAGAGGCACGGCCGTGACTCTCGCGAAAGCACAACCGTGCCTCTCGCGGAAGCAAAACCGTGACTCTCGCGAAAGAAAAGAAAAAACAGAAAACGCGTTTTTTTTTCCGTTTCCGAAAGGCATGGCCGTGACTCTCGCTAAAGCACAACCGTGCCTCTTGCGAAAAAAACCGTAACTTTCGCAAAAAAAAAAAGAAAACACGTTTTTTTCGTGCAAAAAATTTTTTTTTTGAATTTTTTTTATCGAAAAGCTAAGGAAGACCGGGAGAAAATCAAAAACTAAAAAAATAAATAAATAAACATTTAAAAAGCCGAAAGCACATGCAAAAAATAAAATCCGAAAAGACCGTCTAGAGCGCAACATTGACGAAGGGCTGAGAACGCGTCAAGTGGCGCTGATCTTTGCGAGGCTCTCGAAGAAGCGCTCGTTGCTCCCGTCCATCGCGTTTGCCCGTCTGTCCAAGACTCCAACCAACCAAGACAGCCTCAAAAAAAAACCCTCAAAAAAAAAGACAGCCTCAAAAAGGAAAAAAAAAAACCAACCGTCTAAGACGAGCAGAGAAGCTTTCGTCATTGTTTCAGGAAAAAAAAAAAGAGAATCTTTCGTCAAGATCCAAACTCCTCCCCATCCCGGCTCCGACTCTCCGCCGTCCGCCCTCGGGGCCGGGAGCAACCAAACCAGCTCCCGCCGGAGTCCGGCTACCCCGACTCCCTCGCTGCGCCGGTAATCCATCCTCCCCTGCCTCCTTCCTTCTGTGGTCGTCACAGTCCGTATCCCCTTCCGTACGAATCGCTAGTTTTGGCTACGGCGGGTCGCCTAAGTGATTTTATCAGCAATTCAGGCCAGGGTGTAGCTCCCGGTGCTTGACAATGGGAAATTGGATGAGATGCACACTGGTATGCAACGCTGCAGTATTCATTCAGTATTTGGAGCTGGTCTCATCCACAGTTACTTCTAGTGGAAGTGGTTGAAAGGGAAATTGAAACTGTAAACTGTATAATCTTGGAAGAAGAATAAGTGGGGACTTTTACTGCTATATGCTACTGGTATCCAGTCTGCTATCTGCTTTACATTTTACTCTGATAAACAGAGTGCTCTGTAGTCTGTACTGTTCCCCTCACCGGTACAGCGTCCTGAACAAATATTGCTCGACTTCTCTTGTAGGTTCTTGCGCAGAGATCTTTTCACTGCTTGTAGGTTCAGTTCCTCGCAGACAACAAGAAGAAGGGAGGTTTTCGAAGGTCCGGTGACACCAAAGTTCAATGATGGCGGCAACGAACGGACTAGCCCATGCATCTGCCCACAAGCCCCTGTTTACCTTTGGTGTCATTGCCGATGTCCAGTACGCCGACATCCCGGACGGGCGATCCTTCACTGGCATCCCGCGCTACTACCGTCACAGCATCGACGTCCTCCAGAGGGCTGTCAGTGCGTGGAACAAGCAAGGTGGTGTCAAGTTCTCCATCAACTTTGGTGACATCGTCGACGGGAAATGCCCAAAGGACAAGTCGTTGTGGGCGGTGCAGAAGGTCCTCGGCGAGTTTGAGAAGTCGGACGGCCCGACCTACCACATGTTTGGCAACCATTGCCTCTACAACCTTCCTCGGACCGAGCTAGTGGCTTTGCTGAAGATGCCAACGGGTTCTGACCGCGCCTACTATGACTTCTCGCCGTGTCCTGAGTACAGATTTGTTGTTCTGGATGCTTATGACTTCAGCACGCTTGGCTGGCCTCGTGATCATCCAGTGACTGCAGCAGCAATGAGCCTCCTTGAAGAAAAGAACCCAAACGCCGACAAGAACAGCCCTGAGGGTCTGGTGGGCGTCGACCAGCGGTACGTGATGTTCAATGGTGCTGTTGGAAAGGAGCAGCTGTCCTGGCTCAGTGATGTCCTACGGGATGCATCGGAGCGTCGGCAGAATGTCGTCTTGTGCAGTCACCTCCCATTGGATCCTGTAGCAGCGTCCCAGGTAGGCCTCATGTGGAACTATGATGAGGTGATGGCTGTTGTTCGACGGTACAACTGTGTTAAGGCCTGCTTCGCCGGGCACGACCACAAGGGTGGCTACTGTGTGGACTCCCACGGCGTGCACCATCGCACCCTCGAGGCTGCGCTGGAGTGTCCTCCCGGCACCACTGCGTTTGGGCACATCGAAGCGTATCCTGACAAGCTATTGCTTGTAGGCTCTGATGGAATGGCGGACACTGAAATGTGTTTTGAGTCCTCGCAGTGAGCTGTTTTGCGAAGTAAAATCCACATGACTTCATTATTTTGACTTTTGGTGTTGTCATTGAGAGAAAATTCATATGGCTTTTGTTGTCTGGCAGTACTGTTAAATGTAAATAACATTGATACTGGTGGATAAAGAAAAATGTAACTGTTGTAACGCTTACTTCCCCATGTGAACTGCTGAATGGAGCATACTGTTGGACTCTAATATATGTATTATCTAAACTATTTATGAGTCTTTGTTGTAAATCTAGCAAATGCAACACTGTTTTGGATTGAAAACACGCCAATGGTTTCAGTGTTTGTACTCCATTCATGACTTCTTCGGTTGTTTGGTGTCTTATAATTATAATGTGACATATGATTAGCTTGATCTTTTGTGTTTTAACTATATTTACTTCATCTACAAATACAAGTTGTTTCCAATATTTTCTGCACTGTTCAATATACTTCTGACTATGGTCTCATTTAGACTATGCTATAAATCCTAACAAAAAAGATATGTAATGAAAATAATAAGGCACAAAAAAAGCCAATGTGGCGAATCTTCAAACAGTAAAGTCACGTATTTTCACATAGATGAAAAAAGAATATCAGATTTGCTACCGACATAGGCGATGTCATTTGCTACTCCCTGATCTACGGTAAGCAGGGTTCTGATTATCTGCAACAGTTTTTTTTTTGGTGGCAAATATAATCCATATGAGAGGCCCACTCTTCCAACTACACCAGTCTTAATTTTGGTTGTTTTTCCAGATTGTCTTGCTCCTTGGTTGAGGCTTGTGATAAATACTGCCTCCCTTCGGGTTTAAAAGGTCCATGTGTATCCCTACATAGCTAATTTCATCAATATAATTAAATTGTATACATAAAAGTTATACCATTAGAAAATATAACATTTGAAGTTTCCAATGATATAAAACTCATATTACGTTGGTTAAATCGTGGACCTAGAGATATGCATGAGTCTTCTAAACCGGAAAGGAGGTAGAAGATGGTGGAGACCACAAAATGAACACGACAATGGTTGCCAACGTGTCAGACAAATCATTGCAAGGGCGTAATATGAGTTTGTGATAAATACTGCATCCCTTCGGGTTTAAAAGGCCCACGTGTATCCCTACATAGCTAATTTCATCAATATAATTAAATTGTATACATAAAAGTTATACCATTAGAAAATATAACATTTGAAGTTTCCAATGATATAAAACTCATATTACGTTGGTTTAATCGTGGACCTAGAGATATGTATGTGTCTTCTAAACCGAAAAGGAGGTAGTAGATGGTGGAGATCACAAAATGAACACGACAATGGTTGCCATCGTGTCAGACAAATCATTGCAAGGGCGTATACTACCACACCTTACGTGCTTACTTACACTACATCATGGTAGGAAATAGGAGGCATTGAAAAATGCCTTTAAAAGCTCAAATAATGCCTTCAATCGTCTAATGAGGCGCTTTTGAAAAACACTATGGATGGTCACGAAGGGAAAGACATACGCATGCATTTTTGAAAAATGCCTTCGATGGTCAGCCTTTTCAGGCGATCTTTAGGAACGCCCGCGATGTTTTATGGCGATTTTCGGGAATGCCTCAAGCTCCGTCCGGCAAATTGTAAAAAGAGAAACGATGCGGACGTCCACCAAGCCAGCCCAGCCCAACCAACTTCGACTCTGCTAGGCCCGCCCATCCACCACGGTGTTGTAGTTAGGCACGCCTTACTTTCTCAAGTACTTACATATACTAGCACAAATGCCCGTGCGTTGCAACGGGACAAATTTTACGATATATTTCAATTTTAAGCAAATATGCATTCCAGAATCCAATCAATTGCACCATTCAAATAAAAAGTATATATTTGGATTCCATTGCAAATTTATTAATTATTTTAGCTAGTGTTGCCTTATTTTCGTGATAGTTGGGTCGGCTAAGTTTGAGCACGGGTTGTGAAAAGGCCCGGGTCGAGGGACACGCGCCACGCGCGGATCTCTTCCTTGGGACAAATTTCCCTACAATACCAACACTCTTATGGTTTGCGGGTTTATCCTCTAAAAAATATGCCTTTATGCTCTATGGATTTAATTTAAAAAACATAAGGATTTTAATAGAGCAAACATTTTTGTGAATGGATGAACTTTATTTGAAATTGCAGAATTATGGCACAGAGAGCTACGGGAGAGATGGTAAAACAGACCTCCCAGCTGGCGTGTGGGGGAGAAATAGGACGCGAGCAAAATGCCATCTCTTCATCCCTCCCTCTCCCCTTCATATCTTACCAATGACATCAGTGACATCCAGAGTTGAGGAATATCTTAATTGTCAGCAAATCCTAGTGAGCTCCAATTATCTTCTTCATTAAAAAATTACAATATAGAAAAAGGTAAATAATGAATATAACAGCATATCCAAAAATTTTTCAATCGGTAATACACACAGCAACATCCAGCAGCTTCTGGTAGGTGTAACTATTTAACCATTATTAAAAAAGCAAATAGACCAAAAATCCCCATCTAGAGAGCTCCCTTGTCCACACAACACTGCTCATTCAGAATTTTGATTGCGATCGGTAGCACATAGCAGATCCAGCAGCGGTGCAACCATTAAAAAAGCGAATAGATCAAAAATCACCGAGAGAGCTCCCTTATCCACACATCGCTGCTCGTCATCAACCCACCACCGCCAGCAGAGCTTCTCCGCTCCGCCCCCAGTTCCCTTCGTGCTCTCTCCAGCCACACACGCGCCTGTGCTCCAGGCACACACCCCACGGCGCCGCGTACTCCCCTCTTTATTCCCTCCTTCACTTCACATACAAGCCCCAGGGACCATGGCGCCAGATCGAGCGAGCAAGGATGTGCGCGGCAAGGATCCCCCTCCCGCCCCTGATTCCCCCCTTGGCGACCTCACACCTCTCCGCGCCGATGATACACTACGCCTCCTAGAGTGCGCCGGGTCCGGCGAGGGGCGGGGTCGGGCGGGTGTGGGGAACGGGGGCCACGCGGAGATCTAGCCGCTAGCCGGTGGTGGTATGTCCGTCGAGTGCACGTCGTGCGCTCCCAGCTCTGCTCTGCTCCGACGCCCGGCCTTGTGTCGTCGCTTTGCTTTGGTCCTTACACCCGCAACGACCGTTTGCCGCCACTGACTTGGACGCTCCACGCCGGTGGTGACGGCCTCGTGGCTCTTGGGACGCCAAGGCACGCATGGCCCTCTCCTCCAGCCTTCTCTCGAGCCTGCTAAGCCAGACCTGACCCTCTCGTCCAGCCTCCTCTCGCGCCCGAGTGGATCTCTTGAGCCAATCCCGTCCGCCTCCGGCAAGCAGAGCCGTCTTCCGTGCGCTCCGGCCAACTCAGACCGCCGCCTCCTCAACTTCCACGCCGGTCTTCGCCTCATGCACGAGCCCCCGTCGTCTGTGCGCTCTAGCCAGCTCCCCGTTACGCCCGAGACCGCCTCGAGTCTTCCTGCCGAGGCCTCCCCTGCGACCAGCCTTTAACATGGTCTCCTGCACGCCTCGGCGCGGACGCCCGCGGCAAGCGGCGGCGCGTGCCCAGCGGAGACACGCGGTGGTGAGCCAGTCCAATAAGAGATAAGGGTCGCGGGCATAATTTCTAACAAATGCAGTGGCTTTGACGCAAAAATGAAACGTTTTTCGAAAGTGCCACTTAAACAGGGACTGCGGGTTGAATTCAAAAAAATAGAGGGTTGTTTTCGGAAAAAACCAACAACGTACCACCAGAAACAGTAAATGCTTTATTATTTACTAGCAAAAAAACTTGTGCGTTGCAACGGGAAAGAAAATAACACACGTTCTTAACCCAATAACCATGACTCAAGACCTTAATAGGCCCGCGTCTTTTAGTTTCATATGGCATCACATTTGTATTTCCTCTATACTCACACACACTCGCTCGAAAAAAAAGCCTGTGCATTGCAATGGGAAAGAAAATAACACACACTCTTAACCCAATAACCATGACTCAAGACATTAATAGGCCCACGTCTTTTAGTTTCACATGGCATCACATTTATGTTGCCGACAGTGACCTCTGTGCTCACACAATGGAAACAGGTTTGAATGTGGTTAGTCTTAATGTCTCTCTCTTTTGCGTGCGCGCACGTGCGCACACTCGCTTGGAATAAGATAAAAAGTATGTTGTTTTTTTCCCGCAAGGTTTTTCATAGTTGTGTATGCATGGTTCTCGATGTTTTTTTCTCTCACTCTGGTTTTAATAGATGTTTATTTGCAATTTGAATCACCGACGGTACAAAAAAAAACAGACCGTACACTATATATTAAGTTTGCACCAAAAATTATATTTTAGCAATATTTAACAGCTAAAAATAACTTCATATTTAGATTCTACATATTTTTCTAATCAAGTTTCATATATAACATGTTAAAATTTAAGTTACGGTTTAAAAGATATGATTTTTCTAATCAAGTTTCATATATAACATGTTAAAATTTAAGTTACGGTTTAAAAGATATGAATAATCTTATTTTACATAAACTGTAGATTGATTAACCGAAACGTCAAGGGGTTTTCTGTTAAAACTAAAAAAACTTTTCGGCTGACTTAAATATGAACGGCGGGTTGATTGTCTAAAACGTCAGGGGGGTTTCTGAGAAAATGAGAAAAAACGGTTCGTTATAACTTAAACGTGTACTACGGGTTGATCTACAGAAAACTGAGGGGTTTATTTGTAAAATGGCGTGACGGACGACCAGAAACAATCCATGCTTTATTAGTAGGTAAGATATATATATATATATATATATATATATATATATATATATATATATATATATATATTATATACTAGTAAAATAATGCCCGTGCGTTGCCACGGGAAACAACAATGAAACATTGGTTTCTAAAATTCTTGCTCATCCATTATTGCGAAAAAAAGTCTTTTCTTGTAAAGCCAATATTTGAGGTTAACAAGACTTCATTAGGATTTTCACTTCCAAACTGGCCCTAATTTTTACCAGTAGAAGCTTTGGTGTTAACTTCATCCAAAAATATAATGTATGATCCGATATGAGCTTATTTTCACCGGCAATTGTTATGAAGCTACGCTGCTCGCTGAAGTTTGTCTTTCGCAATTGATGGACGGTCTTCGTCGCTCTGGTGACTCTTCAGGCTGAAGTGCAACCTTCTAAGGCGATGGGTCTGTCTGCGCGCCTCTTTCTTCCTTCTAGGGCTATGCCAACAAGGAGGCAGTGTTTCTTCTATGTGGGGGCTATGTATGGCCTCGAGCCATACTGCCATAGCAACCTCGTTGCCCCAAGTGGCTCGTCCCCGACGGCGGCGAGATGCAACCTACACTGACGCAAGGGCCTGATCATGTTTTTGTCTCTCAGTTTGAGGTCCTTTTTTTAAAAGTCCATCGACTTGTTATGTATTTTCTTGTTTCTTTAGGGCCTGGATGTCATATGTGTTGTATCATGTTATTACGATGATAATAAAGCTTCGGGATCCCTCCCTGTTAAAAAAACTCTGGTAATAACGCCTGTAAATAAATAATGTTTTTCACTTGTATACTCTGCATGTATTCTTACGTCAAGCTCCCACATAGATATAAAATTACAGCCATGTGATATTCAATCACCAATTCTTTTATTTGTCTAATGAAAATTTTTATTCTATTTTTCTTCTGGCTCTACGGACAATAGGAAGATCACAGCAACCAGATTGTTATACTCCGTACAAATATCATCCTTACTAAAGGAAAAATGTGGTACATTACCACTACATCTACAATCCATATGACAAACAATAGTGGCCCGTAGCTCGTACAAGTGCAGTGTCCATGTTAGAAGGTTTAGCACACTTTCCTGCCCCATCCATGTTACAGTTCAGTACTGCAATATGAGTGGCAAAGTACAACCCTACAACCGTATTTCAAATAGGCATAAGAGGGAGAATATATTGCATTACTTCTGACCCTCCAGGAGTGTCTCTTCCTTGATGGTTCCAATAAATTGATATCCTTGTTTGACTACTTCTATAAGAAATATAATGTTCCAATAAATTGGTATCCAGGTTTGACTACTTCTATAAGAAACTTAATTACTTCATGTAGTGTGTAGACACTTGAAGAAACATGTGTTATCTCATTCCAAGAAATACTGGAGGACTAATAGACATAGCCCTAGGCTAGTTGAAGTGGTTTCTGAAAAAGAAAATCATGATATTACAAATTGAAGTTGTCCACAAGAGAAATATCAGTTTAATTTGACACAGAGTTACAATACTGGAGAAACTGGGATTTACAAAGTAACTTCAAACTAAATAATATAGCAAAATCAGGTTAAAAGGATTCACTTATTTCTGTTCTGAAAAATCTACGCATCATGTAAAATGCTAAATAAGTGCAGAATTTGTATAGTTAGAAATAGCAGACTTGTGACACACTAATCAGATTATCGTGATGGAGCTCAGACTTGTAAGGCATTATAGATGGCAACACTGTCCATGTGAGTGACACAACTTAATGTACCTTTGTTCAAACTTATAGTTTTGCGGGACATTATAAATGGCTTTAAAATCCAATTATGCTCTACCCTGCAAGCAGCCCACACTTGTGTTTGAACACAAATATCTCCAGGATGAACCAAGTCGCAGGATACACAAGCATCCAGATTATGGACGGATAATATAAAACATCTAGCTTGACAATGCACTTGTTCTTGGAGTAACCTGCAACAAAAACAACCATTCCTTTCCATCTACTATTAAATTTGAGAAAGCGGTTTGCTCTGCTTCAGGTACTGCTACAGTGTAAGGATCGAGATTCTCTATGATTCTTCCTTGTCTACAAATAGAAAGGAATGAGAAAAAAGATATCCTGATCAATGCTATTGACAAAATTATGTGAAGCCCTTCTATCTCAGGCAAACTAACGGCGATGTTTCCCTACCACCATGATAGAGGAAGATAAATTAGGAACATAAATAATCATCTTGCGTAAGCTGTGACTATAATCAAATATATTACCACAGAACACGAAAAGCCCTGGAGATGTCGTGTAAATTAAAGTGATCAAGAAATAAGCTATAAACTAATTAGGACCATCAACTTTTTATACTGGAAGAGTTCATCTCTTATTACCTCTTTGTCATCGAGCCCACCTGATTTGGTTTCATATATAGATTGGAGTAGCATCTTGATCTCAACTGCTAAAGTAGACCCTTTCTTACATTCTGTCTTTTATGGCAGATTACTGCAAGGGTAAGTTGACCAAGTCAGAAAAAACGCTGATAATTCCTCGACCATGGTAATGAATAAACTATAACGGAAATACGAAAATCAGTTAGTGGAAAATTAGTTTTATGAGGAGCAAAACATTTGTGGGCAAAACTGAGTTGCAGTTTATAAAATTGCAGAATTAGAGAAAGAAAATGCTTTGAAACCGACAGTTGTAATGAAGAAGTACTGAATATAAGCTGCAACTGTGAGATTGTTCACTTTGCATAGGTTTTACTTGTGCGTGCGGAGAATAATTTCAATTCCAGTTTATGGTTCATGTAGTGTACTATCTTTAGAATCACAAGCATATCTGCATGTAAGTGCAGCTAGTATCCTAATACAATAGCCAGGAATGACAACACCAAGTTCCCGACTGTACTTAATTGACAGACAACAATAGTTCCACTTCCACATGGTAGTTGAAGTTGATTGACCTAGTAATAGAATCAAACGATGTGCTCATAAGAATGATTTCTGTCAAGTCATGAACAATTCTCTAAACTGGATTTCAAAGTTCACCAGAGCTTTGCTGAAAGACTGCAGTGCAGCGATGAGGATAGAGGAAGCTTCTTCTGTGTCCATGGGATCATCATCTTCAGTTTCTGATTCATCCTGTGACAAAGAGGGATTTCAGTGCGAGAAAGAAATTGAAGTGTATGTACAGACAAAAAAACTGTGCAAGGCTACAGATTCTGATGATACAACATCAATTTACTTAAGCTCTTACACAAGAGCAGTGAAGGTCAAGGTGAACCTAAGGAAATATCATACTCAGCAAAAAAAAGTTGAAAGAAGACGATCAAATTAAAATCATGTAACTAAATACATAGAAGAATCTTCTTATAAATAAATCAGGCAACCAATATTTTTTCCGATATTCAAAGAGCTGTGTTTGAATGAATCTTCTTATTATACGATGCTCTATGCCAACAGATAAATGAGAGCAAAAAGAGTGTTATTAAAATTGTATGCATGCCTTATATATACCAAGGGTCGTTGTTGAGAAAAATCGTGGCTCATGCCTCATGACATTTAGAAAAAAATTGGATAATATGTAGGTGCTAGCACTTTCCAGAAGGTACAAACCTTACAGGTTCACTCAAGCAAATACCACAAATCATATAATCGCACAACAATGGTTCACAGAATTACAGCAAAATTGAGAGAGAGAGAGAAGCAGCAGCAGGTTGGAGTCAGAGAAGAACTGCATCAACGGATTTGAGAAGAGCTTCAGAAGAGGTGCAGCAGCAGCAGCGCTAGGAGAGACGGGACAGCCACAGGCAGCAAGGAGCAGAGAGGAGAGGTAGCACCGGACAGAGAATCGACAGCAGAGAGATGGAGTTAGAGGAGCAGCAGTAGGGACGTGGGGGAAGAGAGATGCAGCGGCAGAGCGGCACCACCGCCGGCGAGTGCCTCCCTCGCCCTGCGCCCCTTCTCCTTCTCATTTCTTCCTCTCTTTCCTCTCCCCCTCACGCCATGTCTCTCTCTTTCTCTGGATGAGCAGGACACCGCCGCCATCGGAGCAAGCTGCCGCACCAGCCGCCTGAACCCTCGACGTCGCGCCCGGATCCGACATCTTCCTCGCGCCGCCCTCCGCCCGCCTACCCGTTCCTGTGAACTCCAGCGCCGCCTGCCCATTTCGACGGAGTCTGCCGGATGATGAAGAGCGGTGACGGCGAAGGAGGAGGAGAGAGAGGAGTTGGGGGAAGGTGCGGCGCCGGCGTCGAGTTTCGCCGGTGGTGGAAAGCCGCTGGGGCGGTGGCGACGTGCGGCGGAGGGGCGGTGGCGGCGTGCGGCGGAGGGGCGAGGGCCGACTGCGGCGGCGCGCTGGAGGTGGAGACGGGGGAGGTAAGCTTTTTTTTTTTCTTTTCCATCGCCCGTACTGGTTCGGTTTGACATGTTAGGAGGACTGCGGGTTAATTTCTAAAAGACGAAGAGACTTTTATGCAAAAGCGCCGACGACGTATATACTAGCAAATATGCCCGTGCGTTGCAACGGGAGACAAAAAATTATGCCTAACCAAATAAGTATGACCCAATATCCTGGTATATGAGTGTACTTTATTTTAACACAGTGGCTCATCATGTTGCCATTTTTTTCTCACCCTAGTCGATGATGATCGCGATGTCCACGTGATCACAATATATTCGATGCGGTAAATCCCAAGGCTATGAGTTTGTCAATGTATGCCACATTTGTCATTATGTTACGCAAGGGAACATTTAAAACTTTAAAAACAAATCTCATTGACTACGAACTATTCCCAACGCCAAGACATATAAAGACTTTCAAAAAACTAATCAAATCCTAGACATAAAATACTTTTGAATCAGTGAACAGTTTTTCGAACCGACAAACTTTTTTTTTGAAATTTATGATTTTCTCAAAATAATCATGAACATTACTTTTGTTTACAAAACTATTTAAATGTATGAACCGGTTTCAAATTCATTAACATTTTTCTTACTCACCAAACATTTTTTGAATCGATGAACTTTTCTTTAAAATTGGGAAACAAATTAAAAAAACAAAATATTTATTTTTATTTTTGTGAACATTTTCTAAAATGTATTGTACATTTTTTTCATATTCCGGAATATGTTTTGAATACACGATCATTTTTTCAAAATCATGAATATTATTTTATTTCCCGACCATTTTTTCAAAATTGTGATTCTTTTTAATTTTGCGAACAGTTTTGCAAAACCACCAACATTTTTTGAATCTGCAATTTTTTATGATTTTCTAAACATTTTTGAATTCATATATATTTTATGATTTCTCAAACATTTTATTTTTGAAAACTTGCTACTTTTAGAATATTAAAATCACGAATTAATTTAAAGAATAAAGAAGAAAGAAAACATAATGAGAAAATAAAAGACAAAAAAGCAAAACCACCAACATTTTTTGAATCTGCAATTTTTTATGATTTTCTAAACATTTTTGAATTCCCATATATTTTATGATTTCTCAAACATTTTATTTTTGAAAACTCGCAACTTTTAGAATATTAAAATCACGAATTAATTTAAAAAAGAAAGAAGAAAGAAAACATAATGAGAAAAGAAAAGACAAAAAAGCAAAACCACCAAAATTTTTTGAATCTGCAATTTTTTATGATTTTCTAAACATTTTTGAATTCACATATATTTTATGATTTCTCAAACATTTTATTTTTAATAACTCGCAACTTTTAGAATATTAAAATCACGAATTAATTTAAAGAAGAAAGAAAACTTAATGAGAAAAGAAAAGACAAAAAAGTAAAATAAAAAAACAAGCAAGTAAAGTCCCACAAATGGGCCGGCCCATGAATGCATACATGGGTAGGACATGCGTGAGAAAAGAAAGATAAAAAGTGTGAGAGCTGGGGATCAAACCCTAGTCTCATCGCCAGAAGATCGATCAGCCAACCACTCTGCCACTTGTTTTTCTATCTATTCTACTCGTCGCTCCCCTATAAAACAATGAAGGAGGCGGCGATTTTTGGTCCGAAAAATTGAATCGTTTTCTACTTACGGATGACATTGGTGGGTAATTTTTATCAACTTGAAGGGTACTTTTAATGACGGACGACCAGAAGCGATAGCCGCTTTATTAGTAGGTAAAGATAAAGATATATACATAAAATGGCCATGCATGTCCAGAACCGCAAACAACACAGAGCGCGATTGAAGGCGATATTTTAGGAACGCCGCGATCGATTATCAGGCGTTCTTCAGAATCGCCTCAAAATGTCTACCCATTACAGGCTAATCTAGAAAACGCCTTCAAAGCTACCTAGAATCTGAGGCAATTTGTACAAACGCCTCCGAAGCTGCTTACATTCTAAGGCATTCTATAAAAATGCCTCCAAAGGTGCATACAACCGAGGCACTTTGTAAAAACGCCTCCTTAAGCATGATTTTGAGGCATTTAGAAAAACGCCTTGGCCAAAATGCCTTCTTTTCACACCCGTGTTGTAGTGTTAGCAAATGGCTTGCCTTTTCACTCACTTCCCGGCCTTGTGATCACGTTTTTTTTTACAAATATGCAAAAACTTTGTGTATATTACCATTGATATGAAGAGTTCAAGTACATTATAATTGCAAAGTGAAGCCCCCCCGAAGTGAGTTTGCTGGAAGGAACAAGATCCTTACTTGGAGTGGAAAGTCCATTAATCAAAACTAATGACCGCATTCCACCCGCAAAAAAAAATGACCGCATGCAATGCTTCCTCGTCCACCCAACCCGATCAAAAAATCCCTGAGACGAATAAATAGATTAACCTTGAAACAACAACGATTAATTATGAAAAAAGAACTGCAAAATCCGATCCAATTTTTTGTAATCGCACTGGGAGCTTATAGACAAAAACTAATCGGTTTTCGAAGGATAGGTTGCACAATAGATCGGAGATCCTTTGAGGAAGACTGTTTCCGAGGGCGAATCCACTTTGAATTTGATAAATGTATAAGCTTCAAACTGTTTTGTGTCATACATGTTTGCAACATCACTATCCATTGTCCACGATAGGATTGTGATGCCGCGGCCGTGGAGGTAGCACATGGCACATCACTCGTTGATGGACCATGCTTTGGTGCCTTAAGGCACCTACCTTTGTGTCTATGACATGTGGACTCAACAGATGGTTGGCCCACATGTCAGTGATCCAAAGGTAGGTGCCTTTAAAGCACCGAAGCTGCGTTCCTCGTTGACATACATATGATTGACCTACCGATGTGTTTTATCGTTCAAATTTGGTGTCGCAATAAGTGCAGAAGCAATGATTTTTTTACTCACATAGACGACCGGCATGCGTGATCATAAAATTAAACCAGGTACACTTTAGCTATATGTAAGTCGTCTGATTTGATGCAAGGTGTTTTTTTTTCGAATATGCACGAGTGTGCATATCATATATTAAAGAATGAAAGGCATAGAAAGCCTTCACCGGTCATTTACAAGTGCGGTGATTTCTCACACCCATATGTACAACTCCACTCCACCTAATACAAATTAGACTACTCCTTGCCACTGGTCCACCTTACTAAGTCTGCAAACACAGAATCACCGTTTCCTTTCATAAGTCCAGGCATCGACCAAATCTGTCTTCCGCTTCGATTCTCTGCATGAGATGACCAGTCGATGGCAAGGCACCGTCAAACACAACTGCATTCCTATAATTCCACAACTCCCACATCGTCAGTAGCAGGAAAGTGTGTAGATCTTTCCTCGTCATGGTACCTACTCCTTGTTTTCCACAGAGCCATGG
Organism: Triticum urartu; assembly: GCF_003073215.2. Taxonomy (NCBI): domain Eukaryota; kingdom Viridiplantae; phylum Streptophyta; class Magnoliopsida; order Poales; family Poaceae; genus Triticum; species Triticum urartu. The sequence continues at coordinate 535,884,058 of NC_053026.1, read as the reverse complement.
TTGTAGGGCATCCTACGGAGTTGGCGTCCACTCGGGCTTCCCCAATTCCTTACAGACCTCCGCCCAGATCGTCCTGGAAAAGACGCATGTTAGTAACACATGATCTATTGTTTCTTCCTCTTGATCACAAAGATGGCACTTGTATTAATGCGGCAACCCCTTCTAGCAAGCCGGTCAGACGTCCAACACCTGTTTCGTAGTGCAAGCCACGTAAAGAATTTGCATTGTGATGGAGCTCATGATTTCCAAGTTAACTCTGCTATGGGTATAACCTCCCTGCCCCAAAACTTTGCTGCGTACGCTGATCTCACTGTGAACTGGCCAGTCGTCTCCCATGACCATGATAACCTTTCCGGGACATTCTCTACTGGTTCCCAAGTCTGGACCCTCTGCCAAATCTGTAAGAACTCTTGTAGTGCGTCGACACTCAAATTGGGGCTGAGGCACGCTGCCCACAATCCGTTGCCCGTCACCTGGCCAAGCAAACTCGTCTGTCTAACACGACGCGGTATCATGTCACAAATGGCCGGGGCAATCTCTTGTATCCGCCTCTCGTCCAGCCACCGATATTCCCAAAAAGCATGTTCAGTCCATTGTGTGCCGTGCACCTAGTTGCCGCTTGGAAGATTCTCATCGATTCATCTGGCACTTTGATTGTGAATTCACTCCATGGTCTGATGCTGTCTGTCCTTTGTAACCACGGCCATTTGGCCTGCATTGCCACATTCATCCATCTCAGGTTAGGCAGTCCTAGACCTCTGATAACCCACAAGTATAGGGGATCGCAACCGTTTTCGAGGGTAAAGTATTCAACCCAAATTTATTGATTCGACACAAGGGAAGTCAAAGAATATTCTCAAGTATTAGCAGCTGAGTTGTCAATTCAACCAAACCTGGAAACTTAGTATCTGCAGCAAAGTATTTAGTAGCAAAGTAATATGATAGTAGTGGTAACGGTAGCAAAAGTTAACAGTAGTAGAAGTAATGTTTTTGGTATTTTGTAGTGATGATAGCAATAGCAACGGGAAAGTAAATAAGCGAAGAACAATATATGGAAAGCTCGTAGGCAATGGATCGGTGATGGAGAATTATGCCGGATGCGGTTCATCATATAACAGTCATAACCTAGGGTGACACAAAACTAGCTCTAGTTCATCAATGTAATGTAGGCATGTATTCCGAATATAGTCATACGTGCTTATGGAAAAGAACTTGCATGACATCTTTTGTCCTACCCTCCCATGACAGCGGGGTCCTTACGGAAACTAAGGGATATTAAGGCCTCCTTTTAATAGAGTACCGAAACAAAGCATTAACACATAGTGAATACATGAACTCCTCAAACTACGGTCATCACCGGTAAGTATCCCGATTATTGTCACTTCGGGGTTAACGGATCATAACACATAATAGGTGACTATAGACTTGCAAGATAGGATCAAGAACTCTCATATATTGATGAAAACATAATAGGTTCAGATCTGAAATCATGGCACTCAGGCCCTAGTGACAAGCATTAAACATAGCAAAGTCATAGCAACATCAATCTCAGAACATAGTGGACACTAGGGATCAAACCCTAATAAAACTAACTCGATTACATGATAGATCCCATCCAACCCATCACCGTCCAGCAAGCCTACGATGGAATTACTCACGCATGGCGGTGAGCATCATGAAATTGGTGATGGAGGATGGTTGATGATGACGATGGCGACGGATTCCCCTCTCCGCAGCCCCGAACGGACTCCGGATCAGCCCTCCCGAGAGGTTTTAGGGCTTGGCGGCGGCTTCGTATCGTAAAACGCGATGACTTCTTCTCTATGATTTTTTCTCCCCGAAACACAATATATAGAGTTGGAGTTGGAGTCGGAGGAGCTCCAGGGGGCCCACTAGGTAGGGGGCGCGCCCTAGGGGGGCAGGCGCGCCCCCACCCTCGTGGATAGGTGGTGGGGCCACTGACCTTCATCTTTTGTAGGTATTTTTTATATTTTCCAAAAAGTTGCTCCATGAGTTTCATGTCATTCCAAGAATGTTTGTTTCTGCACATAAATAACACCATGGTAATTCTGCTGAAAACAGCGTCAGTCCGGGTTAGTTCCATTCAAATCATGCAAGTTAGAGTCCAAAATAAGGGCAAAAGTGTTTGGAAAAGTAGATACGACGGAGACGTATCAACTCCCCCAAGCTTAAACCTTTGCTTGTCCTCAAGCAATTCAGTTGACAAACTGAAAGTGATAAAGAAAAACTTTTACAAACTCTGTTTGCTCTTGTTGTTGTAAATATGTAAAGCCAGCATTCAAGTTTTCAACAAAGATTATAACTAACCACATTCGCAATAACGCTTAGGTCTCAAGTTTACTCATATCAATAGCATAATCAACTAGCGAGCAATAATAATAAATCTCGGATGACAACACTTTCTCAAAACAATCATAATATGATATAACAAGATGGTATCTCGCTAGCTCTTTCTAAGACCGCAAAACATAAATGCAGAGCACCTTTAAAGACCAAGGACTGACTAGACATTGTAATTAATGGTAAAAGAGATCCAGTCAAGTCATACTCAATGTAAACTAACAATAATGAATGCAAATGACAGCGGTGCTCTCCAACTGGTGCTTTTTAATAAGAGGATGATGACTCAGCATAAAAGTAAATAGATAGGCCCTTCGCAGAGGGAAGCGGGGATTTGTAGAGGTGCTAGAGCTCGGTTTTGAAATAGAGGTGAATAATATTTTGAGCGGTATACTTTCATTGTCAACATAACAACCAAGAGATGGCGGTATCTTCCATGCTACACACATTATAGGCGGTTCCCAAACAGAATGGTAAAGTTTATACTCCCCCTTCCACCAACAAGCATCAACCCATGGCTTGCTCGAAACAACGAGTGCCTCCAACTAACAAGAGTCCTAGGGGGAGTTTTGTTTGCAATTATTTTGATTTAGTTTGCATAAAGCATGGGACTGGGCATCCCGGTGACCAGCCACTTTCTCGTGAGTGAGGAGCGGAGTCCACTCCTCTTGAGAATAACCCGCCTAACATGGAAAATACAGACAACCCTAGTTGATACATGAGCTATTCGAGCATACAAAACATGATATTTATTTGGAGGTTTAGAGTTTGGCACATACAAATTTACTTGGAATGGCAGGTAGATACCGTATATAGGTAGGTACGGTGGACTCATGTGGAATAACTTTGGGGTTTAAGGGATTGGATGCACAAGCAGTATTCCCCCTTAGTACAGGTGAAGGCTAGCAAAAGACTGGGAAGCGACCAGCTAGAAAGCGACAACAGTTATGAACATGCATTAAAAATTAATTAACACCGAATGCAAGCATTAGTAGGATATAATCCACCATGAACATAAATATCGTGAAGGCTATGTTGATTTTGTTTCAACTACATGCGTGAACATGTGCCAAGTCAAGTCACTTAAATCATTCAGAGGAGGATACCACCCTATCATACCACATCACAACCATTTTAATAGCATGTTGGCACGCAAGGTAAACCATTATAACTCATAGCTAATCAAGCATGGCACAAGAAACTATGATCTCTAGTTTTCGTTGCAAACATGTTTATTCATAATAGGCTGAATCAGGAATGATGAACTAATCATATTTACAAAAACAAAAGAGGTCGAGTTCATACCAGCTTTTCTCATCTCAGTCAGTCCATCATATATCATCATAATTTCCTTTCACTTGCACGACCGTACGATGTGAATAATAATAATAGTGCACGTGCATTGGACTAAGCTGGAATCTGCAAGCATTCAATAAACAGGAGAAGACAAGGCAATATGGGCTCTTTTGTCAGATCAACAATAATGCATATAAGAGCCACTTCAACAATTTAATTATGGTCTTCTCCTATCGACCCCCAACAAAAAGAAAAGAAATAAAACTATTTACATGGGAGAGCTCCCAACAAGTAAAAGAAGAACATGCAATCTTTTTGGGTTTTCTTTTTAATTACTACTACCAGCATTGGAAGTAAACTAATTAGAAGCTACAACTAATTTTTTGGTTTTTTCTTAAGGTTTATTAAACACACAAAAAAGCATAAAAAGAAAATAAACTAGCATGGATGATACAATGAAAAGGTATGAGCACCGACATCTAGCAACGAGTGTGTGAGCATAAATGTAATGTCGGTGGGAAATACGTACTCCCCCAAGCTTAGGCTTTTGGCCTAAGTTGGTCTATGGCCACGGCTGGCCTGGCTGATATCCATAATAATAGTTGGGGTCGTACTGCGAAGAAGAAGAAGACTCCGATTGCCACCGGTTGGCAATCATCTCCGGATCCCACTGGTAATTAGACAGTCGTGAAGGATCAACTGGTGGTTCCGGCTCTGGCTCCATAGCTGGTGCAGGGTTCCGGTAGGCGTGAATAGCCTTTAAGGAAACAAGGTACTGGCCTGCAGATAAATCAAACAAAGAAGGAGTGGGCAGGGTAATAGTCCCAGGATGATGTTTATCAAAGAACAATTTGTATTTAAGCTCTCCTTCCCTATTCTTAACAATAAAATCATGTGTCACCATACTTTTATAATCTAAATAAACACGAGGCAACACTTTCTTCCTTCTCATAATGCCTAATAGTATGTTAAAATGTGCAGCTAGGCGTGAAGCATAGATGCCTCCAAAGATGGGGCCCTTGGTACGGTTCAGACTTAACCGTTTAGCAATAATGTCGCCCATACTAACAGAGTTATCATCGTATAAACCGTGGAGCAAAATAATAATATCAGGGACACTAAGGTTTCCACAGTTTCCGCGACCAATTAAACAATGACTAGCAAATAATGCAAAATAGCATAAAACAGGAAAATGTATGTTAGTGATTCGTGCATCGAAAACATTCCTTGTTTCCTCTACAGTGATAGTGTCAACAAACCCATCCACATCCTCATGAGGTGGTTCCTCTGTATTGCCCTCGAAAGGGACTAAACAAACCTGACAAAAATCATAAAGTGACATCTCCTTATGCTTATTATATAAATGAAACTCCACCGTAGGTGGTGAGCTCCTAGAATGGAAATGAAAGTTTTGCACAAAGATATTTGTGAGTAAGAGATACTGATCGCGTTGGTCATGAAGAAAAGTGGCGAGGCCTGCATTCTTAGCCAATTCATAAAAATCTTCATAAATCCCGGCTGCTCTTAAGAAATTATCAGAAGGCCATTCACATGACCGAACCTCCGCGGTGCGAGGCAGATTATACTTAGGCTTCGGTGCCTTTTCCTTCGAGCTTCGGCTCGATGAGCCCCTCAAAAGTCTCTTCATCATTTTCTGAAAAATTCTGAAATTTTTAGTAACTTCAAAATAAAAGTAACCAAACTCAATAATATTGATAGCAACTACTCCTACAAGTGCCTAGGGCCTATATCATGCATCAAAACTACTTTTGACCATAAAAATTTGACATGCAAGCTCAAGAACAGGGTCACCTAAACAGCAAAAATTTGCAATGAATAAAGCACTAGAACAAAAACTAATTGGACAAATGGAGGAGTCACATACTAAGGAACAATCTCCCCAAGCAGTTTTGTGAGAGGTGCTTTGAGCATGGAGATCGAAAATGGCAGCAAAATGAGCTTGGACTAGGGTTTGAGCTGGATATTCGTGTTTGTGGGAGGAAGGAGTATGTGGGTGAAAGGATAAGTGGAGGAGGGCCACCATGGGCCCACGAGGCAGGGGGCGCGCCCAGGGGGGGTGATACGTCTCCGTCGTATCTATAATTTTTGATTGTTTCATGCCAATATTATTCAACTTTCATATACTTTTGGCAACTTTTTATACTATTTTTGGGACTAACATATTGATCTAGTGCCCAGTGCCAGTTCCTGTTTGTTGCATGTTTTTTGTTTCGCAGAATATCCATATTAAACGGAGTCCAAACAAGATAAAAACTGACGGAGATTTTTTTGGAATATATATGATTTTTGGGAAGAAAATCCACGCGAGACGGTGCCCGAGGTGGCCACGAGGGAGGGGGGGCGCGCCCCTGATGTTGGGGAACGTAGCAGAAATTCAAAATTTTCCTACGTGTCACCAAGATCTATCTATGGAGAAACCAGCAACGAGGGGAAGGAGAGTGCATCGACATACCCTTGTAGATCGCTACGCGGAAGCGTTCAAGAGAACGGGGTTGATGGAGTCGTACTCGTCGTGATCCAAATCACCGATGATCCTAGTGCCGAACGGACGGCACCTCCGTGTTCAACACACGTACAACCCGGTGACGTCTCCTACGCCTTGATCCAGCAAGGGGAGAAGGAGAGGTTGGGGAAGACTCCATCCAACAGCAGCACAATGGCGTGGTGGTGGTGGAGGAGCGTGGTACTCCAGCAGGACTTCGCCAAGCATTGCAAGAGATGAGGAGGGAGAGGGGTAGGGCTGCGCCAAGAAGGAGAGGAACTCGTGTGTCTTGGGCAGCCCAAACCTCAAGTATATATAGGGGGAGGGGAAGGGCTGCGCCCCCACCTAGGGTTCCCTCCCTAGGGGTGGCGGCAGCCCCCCAGATCCCATCTGGGTGGCGGCCACAAGGGGGAGAGGGGGAGGCGCACCTGGGGTGGGCCTTAGGGCCCATCTGCCCTAGGGTTTGCCCCCCTTCCCTCTTGGAGGCGCCTTGGGCCTTGGTGGGGGGGGGGCGCACCAGCCCACCTGGGGCTGGTCCCCTCCCACACTTGGCCCATGCAGACCTCCGGGGCTGGTGGCCCCACTTGGTGGACCCCCGGACCCCTCCAGTGGTCCCGGTACACTACCGGTAAAACCCAAAACTTTTCCGGTGACCAAAACAGGACTTCCCATATATAAATCTTTACCTCCGGACCATTCCGGAACTCCTCGTGACGTCCGGGATCTCATCCGGGACTCCGAACAACATTCGGTAACCACGTATATCTATTCCTTATAACCCTAGCATCATCGAACCTTAAGTGTGTAGACCCTACGGGTTCGGGAACCATGCAGACATGACCGAGACGTTCTCCGGTCAATAACCAACAGCGGGATCTGGATACCCATGTTGGTTCCTACATGTTCCACGATGATCTCATCGGATGAACCACGATGTCGAGGATTCGATCAATCCCGTATACAATTCCCTTTGTCTAGCGGTACGATACTTGCCCGAGATTCGATCATCAGTATCCCAATACCTTGTTCAATCTCGTTACTGGCAAGTCTCTTTACTCGTTCCGTAACACATCATCCCGTGATCAACTCCTTTGGTCACATTGTGCACATTATGATGATGTCCTACCGAGTGGGCCCAGAGATACCTCTCCGTTTACACGGAGTGACAAATCCCAGTCTCGATTCGTGCCAACCCTGTCGGAGTAAATAGCCATGGGTAGCCTAGCCGGCTTCCCCTGGCACTTCTGCAAAAACTACGAGCCAGCCCGGCTCTCAAGAATCCAAGACATAGGGCCGCCTTCCCCTAGCCGGCTGTGATCTAGGCCGGCTTTCGGAAGGCGGTCCAACGTGACCCTCATGAGAGGGCCGACTCCAAGACGCCGGCTGCGAGAAGGCCGACTCCTTCGAGCCGGCTCCCCGCGAAGCAGTCAAGACCGTACCCACAAAGTTTGCACCCACCTAACGGCGGTACGACGGGGCATGGCTACAGAAGAGCCTGCCACCCTCGAATCCCAGGGCACGCCTGGCACAGTGCGCCGTACGGGGTAGGCATGACCCGTCCGGCGCAGCACTGTTGCCATGTTGACCCTGGCCTCACCCACGACGGGCCGCCAGCGCGGCCCACAGGCGGTGGGCTCCCTTTGCGCAGAGAGACGGCTGAAGGCGGCCACGCTTCCAACCAGCCAGCCCAAGGCGGAGCAGGCTCCCCGCAGTCGGCTCACCGCCTCCCTCGAAGAAGACGCCCCATTAAGGAGACAAGACGCGGTAAGGCTACAGCAATCGTCCGACAGGCGGCGGCACTGTAGCCGCGCTTACCACGATGAAGCTCACATCAACAAGATGAAGCCACAGTGACCAGCCGCTGACCAGGCCCGGGGCATTGGGGCCCGCTTGCTGACCAAGGGACTGGCAGCCGGCGGGACCCACCAGTCGGCGGGCCCCAGCAGCCGGCGCAGGAGCCGGCGAGCACAGTCACAGACGGCTGGGCCCCGCGCCCAGCCGGATTACCATTGTACCCCGGGGGGTAGGCCTATATAAACCCCCCGGAGCACCCATGCAAAGGGTTCGACCCCCTGCTAGTTCTAGACACCATACAAGGAGAAGAAGCAGGTTAGCCGTGCCCTTTCTTCCTCACCCCCCAAAAACAACTCAAGGAGCGTTGTGTAGCTACTTGATTCATCGAGTGAGCATGCGGAGACCCCGCAGAGCAGCAGTAGGGGTGTTATCTCCTTGGAGAGCCCCGAAGCTGGGTAAGATCCGCCGGCGTGCATGTCTTCGCCTCATCCCGCTTCTAGGCACCGGCGACGTCTTACTGGTTCCCACAAAGATAAGCCACCCATTGGCATATGTCGCACCTACCACCCGACATTTGGCGCCCACCGTGGGGCCAGGCGCACCGTCGTCCGGAGACCTGTTCTGGACGGGAACCCTCTTCCTCCCCAGCGAGCGTAGCCAGCCCGGCACGCCCGATGGCGCTTGCCACGACGCGCTGCAAGGCGTCACCAGCATCTGCGCGGCAAGCGGCCTCGCCGATCTCCCCGACGAGACCTTCATCCCCGACGAGCTCGCCTCCAATGCGGGCACTGACCGCCTCGCCAACCTTCTCGGCCAGCTCCATGTCTCCAGCGAGCCCGCTGCGGACCTGGAGTCGGCTGGTTCCACCGACCCGATGCCTGTCGACTCCAACACGGCCTCCTACGACGCCTTCCCCACCAACGTCGCGATCTACAACGACCCGCTTCCTCGAGCTGACGGCCACGATGCTGTCGCCGCCGAAGTGATGGTTGTCGGCCACGGCGGCCCGGCCGACGAGAGCGCCCGCGACGCCTCGTGCGCGGCGGCCCACGACTTGTCCGCTCCTCTCCCGGCCGACGCTGACGACGAAGCCCTGGAAGCACGCCGCCTCGCCCTCCTCACAGAGGGCCGGAGGCTGGCCTCCATAAGACGCCTCACTGAGGCCTACCGGCGCGAGGCTGACCGCGCCGCCTTCGGCACGCCGGCCCCGGGCGGGCCAAGCCGGGCCGGCCTTGTCAAGCAACGCGGCGCCGTCATCGCCGACACACTGGGAGTCGACCGCCCGGTCTATGCCACTCCGCTCGAGAACTTGCGTGCCGCCCAGGCGGCCGTAGACGAGCTGGACGGCCTGGAGGCCGAAGACCTTCCCCACATGACCCGGCGCATCCAGCAGTTGATTGACGCCGCCACGCAGCGGCACGAAGCCGACGCTCGCGCGGAAAGCCTTCCCCTGCGCCGAGAGCACGGCGCGATGTCCCGGACGCCGACTACGAGCGATACCCGCGCGCGACGCGAGAAGGAGCCGGCTACCAGCCGCAGCCGGACCCGGATCTCCATCGAGCGGGACGCGGACGGTCATCCCCGAGCCATGGAGTGGCGGGGCGACCCGCCTCCGCCTCCGCCCTGTGGAGAGAGATATCCCGCCTCACCGCTAGTGGCGCACCCGACTCTCAGCGGCCGGCAGGGCCGCCGCGAAGGAATCGGCGAGAACGACGCCCGTCATCGGATCGACCGCCTGGCGCGATCCCTGGCATTGGAAGAAGAAGACGATGTCGGCCCGCCTTGCTTTGGCCCCCGCATCCGCGACGAGCCCTTTCCCAAAGGGTTCTCGCTCCCAAGAGACACGCCCAAGTACAACGGCTCCGTGAAGCCGGAAGATTGGTTGATCGACTACTCCACCGCAGTTAGCATCGCCAATGGCAATCGGCGCGTCGCCGTGAAGTACGTGCCCCTCATGCTGCAGGGCACGGCGCGGACCTGGCTCAACAGCCTCAAGCCGCGTAGCATCAACAGCTGGCTAGACTTCACAGAAGCCTTCATCCGCAACTTCACCAGCACCTACAAGCGGGCTCCCAAGCCCAAACAGCTTTCCTTGTGCGTGCAAGGCCCCGCCGAGTCCACTCGCGATTACCTCACACGTTGGGCCGAGCTCCGCAACTCCTGTGAAGGGGTGCACGAGGTACAAGCCATAGAGTACTTCACAGCCGGATGCCGAGAAGGCACCCTCCTCAAGCACAAGCTCCTCTGCGACGAGCCGGCTACTCTCGACGAGCTTCTGGACATAGCGGACAAGTACGCTACCGCCGACTCCTCGATGAAGACCGAGCTTCGGGTAGACGCGTCCGGGAAGGTGCTCAACCCGGCGCCCAAGACACCGGCTGGAGAACCCGGCCGACACCCCAACTCGAACGACAACAAGCGCAAGGGCCCCGCGCCACCTCCCGCTAGCCGGCAGGTGGCCACGGTCGAAGATGCGCCGCCTGAAGAATGACCGGCGCCCAAGAAGCCCAAGGGCGGCAGGCCGGCTTGGCAGCCCGCCTTCTCCTACGAGCAAACCCTCGACGCCCCTTGCAAGTTCCACAGCGGCGCGAAGCCGTCCAACCACACGACCCGGAAGTGCAACTGGCTCACCCGAATCTCTAAAGGCGAGGGGCTCTTGCCGCCTCCGCCTACCGGCCCACCGCCTCCGCCTCCGCCGCCTCCGACCGCTCGGCCCGCAGTCGGAGCCGTGCATGACGAGTTTCCTGATGAGCAAGCAACCTACGTCGTCTTCACCAGCCAGCCCGAAGACCGGCGCAGCAAACGTCGAGAGCACCAGGAAGTCAGCGTGGTCGCTGCCAACCCCGCTGGACACATGCATTGGTCAGAAAAGCCCATCAGCTGGAGCCGGGCCGACCACCCAGAGGTGATGCCGTCTCCCGGCTCTTATGCTTTGGTCCTGGAAGCCACCCTTGCAACGGACAGACGCGCTGCCCGCTTCTCTCGTGTGTTGATAGACGGCGGGAGCAGCATCAACATCTTGTATCATGACACCCTGGAGAAGTTGAACGTCAAGACAAAACAGCTCACGCCCACTCGGACAGTGTTCCACGGCATCGTACCCGGCCTGTCCTGCGCCCCCATTGGCAAAATCAAGATTGATGTACTTTTTGGGGACAAGGAGCATTTCCGCCGGGAAGCGATCTGGTTTGAAGTGGTGGACCTGGAGAGCCCTTACCATGCATTGCTGGGCCGACCTGCCTTGGCCAAATTCATGGCGGTTCCCCACTATGCATACCTCAAGATGAAGATACCAAGCACCAAAGGCGTCATCACCGTAGCCGGCGACTACAAGAAGTCCTCCGAGTGCGCCGCGGCCAGCAGCCGTCTGGCCGAGTCCCTTGTGATCGCCGAAGAGAAGAAGATGCTGGACCGAGTCGTGGCCATGGCCGGCAAGCAGTCGGCCGTGTCCCCCGACCCCAAGGAGCATGATACTCAAGGGTCTTTTCAGCCGGCCAAGGAGACGAAGAAGATACCTCTTGACCCCGAGCGTCCGGAGAGGTTTGCCGTCATCGGGGCAAACCTGAACAGCAAATAGGAAGGCGAGCTTGCCGATTTCCTCCGTGAGAATCGGGACATCTTTGCGTGGTCCCCCAAGGACATGCCGGGTGTTCCGAGGAAATTCGCCGAGCACAAACTACATGTTCGAGAAGACGCAAAGCCAGTCAGACAACCCCTTCGCCGGCTGTCGGAGGAGAAACGCAGGATTGTAGGGGAGGAGATAGCCCGGCTCTTGGCGGCCGGCTTTATCATGGAAGTTTTCTTTCCAGAGTGGCTCGCCAACCCGGTCCTTGTGCTGAAGAAGAATAACAAGTGGCGCATGTGTATAGACTACACAAGTCTCAACAAGGCCTGCCCCAAAGATCCTTTTGCCCTGCCAAGGATAGACCAAGTGATAGACTCCACAGCCGGATGCGAGCTGTTGAGTTTTTTGGATGCTTACTCCGGATACCACCAGATAAAGCTAGACCCGGATGACCACCTGAAGACCGCCTTCATCACGCCGTTCGGAGCCTTCTGCTACCTGACTATGACATTCGGCTTGAGAAATGCCGGTGCCACCTTTCAGCGTTGCATGCAGAAGTGCCTCCTCAAGCAACTCGGCAGAAACGCTCACGTATACGTGGACGACATCGTGGTGAAGACGGAGAAGCGTGTCACCTTGCTGGAAGACCTCAAGGAAACATTTGAGAACCTGCGCCGGTTCCAAATCAAGCTCAACCCTGAGAAATGCGTGTTCGGGGTGCCAGCCGGCCAGCTCCTAGGCTTCCTGGTCTCCGAACGCGACATCGAATGCAACCCGGCGAAGATCAAGGCCATCGAGAGAATGGCGATCCCTACCAAGCTTCGAGACATTTAGAAATTCACCGGGTGCTTGGCCTCCTTGAACCGCTTCATGAGCCGGCTCGGAGAGAAAGCTCTCCCCCTCTACCGCCTCATGAAGAAGAGCACTCACTTCGAGTGGAACGACCAGGCCGACCAAGCTTTCCACGAGTTAAAGAAGATGCTGGCCACGCCGCCTGTCCTCGCGGCGCCGACCGAGAAAGAGCCCATGCTCCTTTACATCGCTGCAACCAGCCGGGTGGTCAGCCGGCGGACCGACGACCTGGCCGACAGCCCGAATCTCGGGGACTACACCCAGTGGGTGCGCTGACGCGCCCCACAGGAGATAAACAAAACCAAGTACTTACTTCGGCTGTCGGCCAGGTCATCGGTCCGCCGGCTCAACTCTCGTGCCTGGGAGTCGAAGGCGGCAGCACGAAGGTTGTGGTATTCCTGAAAGTTTAGAAAGAAAGCAAAGTAAGGTGGCCGTCGAGAAAGATCCGACCTGACTGCGCAGCAGTCGGCCCGGATCTCGGGGACTACACCCAGTGGGTGCGCTGACGCGCCCCCACGGAAGAAATCAAGAAAGCAAAGCAGCTAAGAGCGAAGGACTCACCCGGATAGTGGTTCGCGTTGACAAGAACTCTTGGTTGAGCTGTTGCAGCAGGGCGGCTTGAGCTTGTAGCTAGCTCCGGACCCCTTGAGCCGCCGCATCCAGCTCGCTGGTCCCCCCACTGGGAGTCCACTCGGACACGGCAGTGCCGGCCGCCTCCAGATCTCCAGCCGGCTGGCCTGCGCCCGCGGCTCGGCGCAACTCCGGCGGAGCAGCGCCTCCTCCAGCACGCTGGCCCGTCGCCAGCTACACCTTGAGGCCGGCCCTGCTCTCTGGCTCACCTCCGGCCGGCTCCTCGGGCGCCGCTGACGATTGACCGCCTTGGCCCGCTCCGGTTGGCGCCGCAGGCGGCGCTCTCCCGGCCAAGGCCACGGGCTCCTCCTCCCTCTCCAACAGCGGCGGGTCTTGGATGATCTCCTCCGCCAAGGGCAACGGGGTGTCGGGGGCCACGGCTCGGAGAGGAACGGCGAGCAGCGGAGGCTGGCTGCGCGAGCTTTCCGCCTCCGTCTTTGCGGGAGCCGCCTCCCTCTGGGCCTTGGCTACCGCTTCAGCCTGCCCCTTTGCCGCCTGGGCGGCCGCCTTCTCCGCCGCCTCGCGCTCTTCCCGCGCTTCGTGGGTGTTCCGCTCTGTGGCCTCCCTAAGATCGGCGCGGGGGTCCACGCGGCGGGAGCTCGAAGACCCTCCAGCCGGCCCCACGACGGAGCCGCCCGGGCCCCGCTCAAGAGAAAGCGGCACCCTGTCTAGCAAGCGAAGAAAAGTTAAGAAGACATTCAAAGAAAAGAGAACAACGACGAGACTGCAGCAAAGCAATTAAAGACTTACGCCGAGACCGCCTGGGGCTGTTTCACAGCCTTGCGGAAGCGGGCCGCCTTCGCGGCCGCCTCTTCTCGCTTCGTCGCCGCGGCGGAAGGTTTGGACTTCTTCGGCCGACTGCCGAAGAGGCCTAGAGCGGCCCGACGTTTCTGCGCGCCGCCGGCAGCCGGTGCGACGGACGAGCCCGCGCCCTGTTGGTCGGCCGCCGGCTGGCGACGCGGAGCGACTTCGGCTTCAAAGTCGTCCGGCCAGTCCTCGAAGCTCGCGGTGAACCTTGAGCCTCCGGGCTCGGCACTGTCCCCCACGACGGCGTCTTCCATGGCAGCCGCCCCCAAGTCCGGGTCGTCAACATCATCCACCGTGCGGTCGGGGGCGTACTGGCGGTCGATCCCTGCCGCCCCGGCCGGCGGCGCAAGAAGAGGGTTCTGCACAGAGAACCGGCTGGTCAGAAGCCGGCCGTCACGAAGCCGGCTGACGAGGAAAAAGAAGATAAAGAGAGAAACTTACCACGGGCGGAGGATTTGCGCGAGAATACGGCGCCTTGCCGTACTGCCAGTCCCCGCTGAGCTTGCAATTGGCAATGTAGTTGACCATAAGCGCCACCTCCGCGTGGGGCATCTCCCATGTGCTCAGCCGGCTTGGGTCGAAGCGGCCGCTCATCTGACATATCATATGGGGCTGGCTCTGGAGAGGAAGGATCCGGCGCTCCACGAAGGCGGCCACCAAGTCGGCCCCGCGCAAGCCTTCCGACTGAATAAGCACCCGAAGCCGGGAGATGGCGGCGTTCCCGGCCGGAGACAATGACCGAGATCGGAAGCTCCACGAGGGCTGCCTCCCAGCCGGCGGGCCGGCTACGTAAGCCGGCAGGTTGATGTAGTCTTCTCGCTCGGCGACGTTCTTCACATAGAAATAAGATCTCTGCCATACCTTTACCGACTGGATCAGGGGGATGGGCGGGAACGGATTGTTCTCGCTCGCCCTCCTCATGGCGATGAAGGCTCCGCAGGGGGCAGGCACGCCGGCGACGACTGTGCCGAGCTTGCTCTGGAAGAACTCTCCCCAGAGCTCCAGCGTGGGGAGCAGCCCTAAGAAGCCTTCGCAGAGGGAGACGACGGCCGACAGCAGCATCACCGCATTGGGCGTGAGGTGATGCGGCTGGAGTTTGTAGAAGTCGAGGAAGGAACGCAGAAACCCGCTCGCCGGGAGGCCGAAGCCGCGCAGGCAGTGCGAGCGGAAGACGACCCGCTCGCCCTCCTCCGGCGCCGGCGAGATCTCCCTCTCGGGCGCCAGGCGGACCTGAACACGGTCGGCGCCGGGCAGGCGCCGGGTCTGGCGAAGGAACTCCACGTGATCCTCATGGACGTTAGAGCCGTCCCAGGAGCTTGACAATGCCATGGGAGCGAGGTGGCGTGGAGACGCGACGGCGCTGAGACGGGAGGCTGCGGCGGCAGTGAGAGGAAGAAGACGAGAGTTAGGAGGGACGGAGTGGGAGGGAGCGCGCGAACCTCTGTCGCTCCCCCTCCTCCCCCTACTTATAGGCTCACGTGGCGGAGCCGAGGAGGTGTGGCGTGGGGAAGCATGGGGGTCGATCGTGCCCACTTCCCACGCCCCGCGATTACCGACCCTTAATGGCGAGACGAAAACTGCCTTGAGAAGGCGAGCGGCCCTGTGGGCCACGGGAGATCCGCGCCCGGACCAAGGCTCGCGAGTGGCGGGCCCGGGCCTGCGGCGACGTCCCATCGCGCGCGTGCGCTCGCAGGATCCTGCCGCCACGTGGCCGCGAGAGGGCCCGTGGTCAGCATGCAGGCCCCCTCTCCTCCCGCCTACGCGGGGTTATCTGAAGTCGGCGTACGCCCGCTAAGCCGGCTCTTCAGGATAGGAAGCTGACCAAGCTTCTCGTCCCCTTGTTCACCTCGGAGCTCGATCAGCTTCGGGGACTACTGTCAGAGTAAATAGCCATGGGTAGCCTAGCCGGCTTCCCCTGGCACTTCTGCAAAAACTACGAGCCAGCCCGGCTCTCAAGAATCCAAGACATAGGGCCGCCTTCCCCTAGCCGGCTGTGATCTAGGCCGGCTTTCGAAAGGCGGTCCAACGTGACCCTCATGAGAGGGCCGACTCCAAGACGCCGGCTGCGAGAAGGCCGACTCCTTCGAGCCGGCTCCCCGCGAAGCAGTCAAGACCGTACCCACAAAGTTTGCACCCACCTAACGGCGGTACGACGGGGCATGGCTACAGAAGAGCCTGCCACCCTCGAATCCCGGGGCACGCCTGGCACAGTGCGCCGTACGGGGTAGGCATGACCCGTCCGGCGCAACACTGTTGCCATGTTGACCCTGGCCTCACCCACGACGGGCCGCCAGCGCGGCCCACAGGCGGTGGGCCCCCTTTGCGCAGAGAGACGGCTGAAGGCGGCCACGCTTCCAACCAGCCAGCCCAAGGCGGAGCAGGCTCCCCGCAGTCGGCTCGCCGCCTCCCTCGAAGAAGACGCCCCATTAAGGAGACAAGACGCGGTAAGGCTACAGCGATCGTCCGACAGGCGGCGGCACTGTAGCCGCGCTTACCACGATGAAGCTCACGTCAACAAGATGAAGCCACAGTGACCAGCCGCTGACCAGGCCCGGGGCATTGGGGCCCGCTTGCTGACCAAGGGACTGGCAGCTGGCGGGACCCACCAGTCGGCGGGCCCCAGCAGCCGGCGCAGGAGCCGGCGAGCACAGTCACAGACGGCTGGGCCCCGCGCCCAGCCGGATTACCATTGTACCCCCGGGGGGTAGGCCTATATAAACCCCCCGGAGCACCCATGCAAAGGGTTCGACCCCCTGCTAGTTCTAGACACCATACAAGGAGAAGAAGCAGGCTAGCCGTGCCCTTTCTTCCTCCTCCCCCCCAAAAACAGCTCAAGGAGCGTTGTGTAGCTACTTGATTCATCGAGTGAGCATGCGGAGACCCTGCAGAGCAGCAGTAGGGGTGTTATCTCCTTGGAGAGCCCCGAAGCTGGGTAAGATCCGCCGGCGTGCATGTCTTCGCCTCATCCCGCTTCTAGGCACCGGCGACGTCTTACTGGTTCCCACAAAGATAAGCCACCCGTTGGCATATGTCGCACCTACCACCCGACAAACCCAACAGACACTTTCGGAGATACCCGTAGTGCACCTTTATAGCCACCCAGTTACGTTGTGACGTTTGGCACACCCAAAGTATTCCTACGGTATCCGGGAGTTGCACAATCTCATGGTCTGAGGAAATGATACTTGACATTAGAAAAGCTTTAGCATGCGAACTACACGATCTTGTGCTATGCTTAGGATTGGGTCTTGTCCATCAGATCATTCTCCTAATGATGTGATCCTGTCATCAACGACATCCAATGTCCATGGTCAGGAAACCGTAACCATCTATTGATCAACGAGCTAGTCAACTAGAGGCTTACTAGGGACATGGTGTTGTCTATGTATCCACACATATATCTGAGTTTCCTATCAATACAATTCTAGCATGGATAATAAACGATTATCATGAACAAGGAAATATAATAATAATCAATTTATTATTGCCTCTAGGGCATATTTCCAACACCTGACCCTCGTGGGCCACCCGTAAGGCGGTTGATGCCCTTCTTTCGCCGCGAGAAAGCTAATTTCCGGATAGAGATCGTATCAAAATTTCAGCCCAATCGGAGTTACGGATCTCCGGGAATATAAGAAACGGTGAAAGGGAAGAATCTGGGAACGCAGAAATAGAGAGAGACAGATCCAATCTCGGAGGGGCTCTCGCCCCTCCCGTGCCATGGAGGCCATGGACCAGAGGGGAAACCCTTCTCCCATCTAGGGAGGAGGTCAAGGAAGAAGAAGAAGGAGGGGGGCTCTCTCCCCCTCGCTTCCGGTGGCACCGGAGTGCCACCGGGGCCCATCATCATCACCGCGATCTACACCAACATCTCCGCCATCTTCACCAACATCTCCATCACCTTCCCCCCCTCTATCTATAGCGGTCCACTCTCCCGCAACCCGTTGTACCCTCTACTTGAACATGATACTTTATGCTTCATATTATTATCCAATGATGTGTTGCCATCCTATGATGTCTGAGTAGATTTTCGTTGTCCTATCGGTGGTTGATGAATTGCTATGATTGATTTAATTTGCTTGTGGTTATGTGATACGTCTCCAACGTATCTATAATTTTTGATTGCTCCATGCTATATTATCTACTGTTTTGGACTATATTGGGCTTTATTTTCCATTTTTATATTATTTTTGGGACTAACCTATTAACCGGAGGCCCAACCCAGAATTGTTGTTTTTTTTGCCTATTTTAGTGTTTTAGATAAATGGAATATCAAACGGAGTCCAAACGGAATAAAATCTTCGGGAACATGATTTTCTCACCGAACGTGATCTAGGAGACTTGGACCATACTGCAAGGAAGCAAAGAGGTGCTCACGAGGGTGGGGGGCGCCCCCCCTAGGGCGCGCCCCCTACCTCGTGGGCCCCTCGGTGCTCCACCGACGTACTCCTTCCTCCTATATATACACACGTATCCCCAAACGATCAGAACAGGAGCCAAAAACCTAATTCCACCACCGCAACTTTCTGTATCCACGAGATCCCATCTTGGGGCCTGTTCCGGAGCTTCGCCGGAAGAGGGCCGTCATCACGGAGGGCTTCTACATCATCATAGCCTCTCCGATGAAGTGTGAGTAGTTTACCTTAGACCTTCGGGTCCATAGTTAGTAGCTAGATGGCTTCTTCTCTCTCTTTGAATCTCAATACAAAGTTCTCCCCCTCTCTTGTGGAGATCTATTCGATGTTATCTTTTTTTGCGGTGTGTTTGTTGAGAACGATGAACTGTGGGTTTATGATCAAGTCTATCTATGAATAATATTTGAATCTTCTCTGAATTCTTTTATGTATGATTGGTTATCTTTGCAAGTCTCTTCGAATTATCCATTTGGTTTGGCCAACTAGATTGGTAGTTCTTGCCATGGGAGAAGTGCTTAGCTTTGGGTTCGATCTTGCGGTGTCCTTACCCAGTGACAGAAGGGGCAGCAAGGCACGTATTGTATCGTTGCCATCGAGGATAACAAGATGGGGTTTATTTCATATTGCATGAATTTATCTCTCTACATCATGTCATCTTGCTTAAGGCGTTACTCTGTTTTTAACTTAATACTCTAGATGCATGCTGGATAGCGGTCGATGAGTGGAGTAATAGTAGTAGATGCAGAATCATTTCGATCTACTTGTCACGGATGTGATGCCTATATACATGATCATGCCTAGATATTCTCATAATTATGCACAATTCTATCAATTGCTCAACAGTAATTTGTTCACCCGCCGTAGAATACTTATGCTCTTGAGAGAAGCCAGTAGTGAAACCTATGGCCCCCAGGTCTATTCTCATCATATCAATCTCCATCACTTTCATATTGTTTTGCTATTTACTTTGCCTTTACTTCTTACTTTGCATCTTTATATCAAAAATACCAAAAATATTCTATCTATCAGATCTCACTCTCGTAAGTGACCGTGAAGGGCTTGACAACCCCTAATTGCGTTGGTTGCGAGTAGCTATCGTTTTGTGCAGGTACGAGGGACTTGAGAGTGGCCTCCTACTGGATTGATACCTTGGTTCTAAAAAACTGAGGGAAATACTTACGCTACTCTGCTGCATCATCCCTTCCTCTTCGGGGAAAACCAACGCAAGCTCAAGACGTAGCAAGAAGGATTCCTAGCGCCGTTGCCGGGGAGTCTACGCAAAAAAGTCAATATACCAAGTACCCATCACAATCCCTATCTCTCGCATTACATTATTTGCCATTTGCCTCTCGTTTCCCTCTCCCGCCAATTCACCCTTGCCGTTTTATTCGCCCTCTCTCTCCCTATCCTCCCTCTCTATTTGCCTCTTTTTGCCCGTTTGCTTTTTGTTTGCTCGTGTGTTAGATTGCTTGCTTGTTGCGATGGCTCAAGATACTACCAAATTGTGTGACTTCACCAATACCAATAATAATGATTTCCTTAGCACTCCGATTGCTCCTCTTACCGATGCTGAATCTTGTGAAATTAATACTGCTTTGTTGAATCTTGTTATGAAAGATCAATTCGCCGGCCTTCCTAGTGAAGATGCCGCTACTCATCTGAATAGCTTCGTTGATTTATGTGATATGCAAAAGAAAAAAGATGTCAATAATGATGTCGTTAAATTGAAGCTATTTCCTTTTTCGCTTAGAGATCGTGCTAAAGCTTGGTTTTTGTCTTTGCCTAAGAATAGTATTGATTCATGGAACAAGTGTAAAGATGCTTTTATCTCTAAGTATTTTCCTCCCGCTAAGATCAACTCTCTTAGAAACGATATAATGAACTTTAAACAACTTGATCATGAACATGTTGCACAAGCTTGGGAGAGAATTAAATTAATGATATGTAATTGCCCTACTCATGGTTTGAATTTGTGGATGATTATACAAAATTTTTATGCCGGATTGAATTTTGCTTCTAGAAATCTTTTAGATTCGGCCACGGGAGGCACTTTTATGGAAATCACTTTAGGAGATGCTACTAAACTCCTAGATAATATTATGGTTAATTATTCTCAATGGCACACTGAAAGAACTTCTAATAAAAAAGTGCATGCGATAGAAGAAATTAATGTGTTGAGTGGGAAGATGGATGAACTTATGAAATTATTTGCTACTAAGAGTGTTTCTTCTGATCCTAATGATATGCCTTTGTCTACTTTGATTGAGAATAATAATGAATCCATGGATGTGAATTTTGTCGGTAGGAATAATTTTGGTAACAACGCTTATAGAGGGAATTTTAATCCTAGGCCATATCCTAGTAATCCTTCTAATAATTATGGGAATTCCTACAACAACTCTTATGGATTTATTATAATAAGATGCCCTCTGATTTTGAATCTAATATTAAAGAATTTATTTCTTTGCAAAAGAATTTTAATGCTATGATTGAAGAAAAATTGCTCAAGATTGATGATTTGGCTAGGAACATTGATAGAATTGCTCTTGATGTTGATGCTTTGAAACTTAGATCTATTCCACCTAAGCATGATATTAATGAGTCTCTAAAAGCCATGAGAATTTCAATTGATGAGTGTAAAGAAAGAACCGCTAGGATGCGTGCTTCCAAAGATGCCTTTATTAAAGCGTGTTCTTCCAATTCCTATGAAAATCAAGATGAAGATCTAAAAGTTATTGATGTGTCTCCAATTAAATCTTTATTTTGCAATATGAATCTTGATGAAACTGAATATGATCTTCCTTTACCTAGAAGGCATTTTACAAATTCGGAGTGTTTAGATCTTAATGATGAAATTGATGAAAGTGGGATAGAAAGAAATAAAAATCTAGATGTTGCTAAACCCACTATATTGGATTTCAAGGAATTTAATTATGAAAATTGCTCTTTGATTGATTGTATTTCCTTGTTGCAATCCGTGCTAAATTCTCCACATGCTTATAGTCGAAATAAAGCCTTTACCGAACATATTGTTGATGCCTTGATGCAATCTTATGAAGAAAAACTTGAGTTGAAAGTTTCTATCCCTAGAAAACTCTATGATGAGTGGGAACCAACTATTAAAATTAAAATTAAAGATCATGAGTTTTATGCTTTGTGTGATTTGGGTGCTAGTGTCTCCACTATTCCCAAGACTTTGTGTGATTTACTAGATTTTCGTAATTTTGATGATTGCTCTCTAAACTTGCATCTTGCGGATTCCACTATTAAGAAACCTATGGGAAGAATTAATGATGTTCTTATTGTTGCAAATAGGAATTATGTGTCCGTAGATTTCATTGTTCTTGATATAGATTGCAATCCTTCTTGCCCTATTATTCTTGGTAGACCTTTCCTTAGAATGGTTGGTGCGATTATTGATATGAAGGAAGGGAATATTAGATTTCAATTTCCATTAAAATAGGGCATGAAACACTTTCCAAGAAATAAAATAAAATTACCATATGAAACTATCATGAGAGCCACTTATGGATTGCCTACCAAAGATGGCAATACCTAGATCTATTCTTACTTGTTATGCCTAGCTAGGGGCGTTAAACGATAGCGCTTGTTGGGAGGCAACCCAATTTTATTTTTATTCCTTGATTTTTGCTTCTGTTTAGTAATAAGTAAATTATTTAGCCTCTGTTTTGGTTGTGTTTTTGTGTTAAATTAGTGTTTGTGCCAAGTAGAACCATTGGGAAGACTTGGGGAAAGTCGTGTTGAACTTGCTGTAAAAAACAGAAACTTTAGCGCTCACGAGAACTGCTGCCATTTTTATTTGAAGAGTGATATTTAGTTAATTATTTTTGAAGATGATTAATAGATAAATTCCTCACGTCAAGCAATTTATTTTAGAATTTTTGGGGTTCCATATCTTGCTCTAGCTACATATTATTACAGACTGTTCTGTTTTTGACAGATTCTGTTTTTCGTGTGTTGTTTGCTTATTTTGATGAATCTATGGCTAGTAAAATAGTTTATAATCCATAGAGAAGTTGGAATACAGTAGGTTTAACACCAATATAAATAAATAATGAGTTCATTATAGTACCTTGAAGTGGTCGTTTGTTTTCTTTCGCTAGCTGTTGGGGATATTACTACTGGACGTAAACCGGCTAGGACAAGCCGGGTTAACTTCATCAGTAGTTGAGTGTGATAAAAGCCCATGAGGGCAGATGAGGGCTAAAGGCCCATAATCGTTTTAAGGCCTATAGCTATAAACCGGCGTCGGTATGTAACTTGTGTTATAGGTTAGGAATAGTGGAGACCGAACCGGACGCATCTATGAGCCGGTATCGGGACTCTGTAAACCGACGGGCGTCCCCATGTATATAAGGGGACGACCCGGCGGCGGTTCAAGGACAGACAACAACTCGAGACATAGGCGAAGCTTATTTGCTCCCTAGTCATCGAAACACCCATCAATTCCATCACAACTAGACGTAGGCTTTTACCTTCATTGAAGGGGCTGAACTAGTATAAACTCTCTTGCGTCCTTGTGTCCGCTTTAACCCCTTCAAGCTAACCCGTAGCGATGGCTCCACGACTAAGTCCTTTCTCTAGGACATCTGCCGTGACAAAACCACGACAGTTGGCGCCCACCGTGGGGCTATCGCACGATGGTTTCCGGTTCTTGGAGGGCCGCTTTGAAGGACTCGAGGGCTACGCTGTAGGCCGGATGACTAAGAGTCATCGCGACAAACTCTACATCGACGACGCAGGCTGGGGCCCCGAGGCCGGCTCAATTGAGTACGGGTACCGGGTCCCCTTTGGTAGCATTCACATTTTCATTGGCAAGATCGGTGAACCGGGCCCTGAGCCGGACATCTGCACCGACCTCGTCGAGACGGCTCAGCGTACGCGATCCGCCCGGGTTAAACCGGCCATGAAGCGTGCCTTCATGGGAATGATCCATGGAGGGAGTTATGAGGATGGATCGGAGCTTTGCGGGGCGACCGCCGTTCGTTCCGGTGACGAATCTTCGACCGGAGAAACCGAATCTCTTTATCAGCTACAAGATGGTCGGATTGAGAGCTGTTCTGATGGCAACAGTATTCCGGACCCCTCTGATCTGCCTAACCGGGTTGGAATATTCATGACCGGAACACAAGCAGCGCTTCACTCTTCGACAGCCGCGGCAACGATCTCCGGTTCAGCAGCGGCAACGGTTGCCGGGGCGGGAGGCCCTGTGCACCCACCGACTCAGGTTCTATCAGAACTATTTGATGCGTTGGTTGTGCTTATGGCAGAAGTTAATCCGCCAGATCAGGACGCTCACAACACGGAGATTGCAAAGGTAAAGGAACAAATCACCCAGGCCAAAACAGATCTGGCGGCTGAGGACACTAGGATGGCCGCAGAGCGGGCCGCTTTAGACGCACAGGCCTACAGGCTTATGTTGGATCTGAGCGCGTCGCATGAAGTCATGAGGAGGAAGCACTGGTCCCGCTTACCTCCGGTTTTCGAGGCCAGAGACCTTTTCAACACTCTAGGACCAAGAGCCAGTAATCCGCTGGAGGGGAACCGGGTAGAAGCCCCTGGGACCGGTGCACCGGTTCAGCCCCGTCAGATGGACCCGCCTTGTGAAAACACCGTTATACCTCGGGATGCTTTAACACCTCCGGGTCACTACTCCAACCCAATGGACAATCTTGTTGCCGCTGCTGCACGACTGGAGGCCATTCCAGTTGAAGGTGACTCGCCGCAAGCAGTAGAGACGCGACGGGTCAAGGAACTTCTGAGGACAGCTTTGGCCCAACAGGAGGCGTACTCGTACAGCCGCGACCGAATCCACTCGACCCCCCGTCCAAGCCGGAGCAATAGCAGACATATGGATGAACCAGCAGTGTCGAGTAATGAACGACATGGAGCACCCCGTGGTAACAACCCGACGGGTGGTGCTGATGACGCTCAGGAAGTGGTGAACCGGGCCCGAGCGCGTAGGGAGGCCGAGTTAGCCGCACAGCATCAGGCTCGGCAGCTCACGCCGGTTCGTCCAACCATTTCGATTGAACCTGGTGTTACTTCTAGTTCTTTGGGGGTGCCTTGCCTCGTCCCCGCTTTACGCAACGTGCGTTTGCCCAAGGATTTCAAAGGCCCACGCAAGGTACCAAATTATACGGCAGATCAACCACCAGAGACATGGGTAGAGAGCTATGAGATGGCCATGGAGATGCTTGATGTGGATGACACGGCGTGTGCGAAATACTTCACCATGATGCTTGAAGGAACGGCCTGTACTTGGTTAAAAAGCTTGCCCGTTAATTCTATCAGTTCATGGGCCCAATTACGAGCCCGGTTTATCAACAATTTCAAAGATACCTGTAAACAGCCTATGTCGATGGTGGACTTAGCTGCATGCGTCCAGGAGGAAGGAGAGTCAATGACTCATTGGGTACGCCGGGTTTCACAAGTGTTGCACTCCTCATACCGCATCAACGCGGACACCGCAGTATTAACCCTAGAAGGCAACTGCCGATTTGGGCCCTTGAAGTTGAAATTGGACGGATGAAGCGTCATTGCACCGACATGGGGACCCTCATGGCCGCTTTGGTAAAATATGCTGATTCTGATAGTACCAAGGATCCCGAATCTGATGATGACAAGCCAGGGAAGGGGAAGAAGAACAGCAGCTCCAAAGGTCAGCAGCATCACTGGGTAGGCAATGGCGGAGGAGGCAAGCGTAAAGCGGATGGCAACATGGATTTTGTGGCTAATACCAACGTACAGGACAATGGCCAACGGCGCAAGGGTAGGCCGAAAAATCATAGTGGAGCGCCCAACCCCAACCCAAACTGCCTGAACTATCTGCTAAGCCAGCCCTGTCCAAGACATGGGACGAAGGAGGAGCCAGCAAACCACCTTTGGAAGGATTGCTTTATTATGCAGGAGTTCAAGAATTCTAATAATTTCCGGTATGATCACGGATCTGGCGGTGGCTCAGGGTCCGGGCCGGGTTACGGTGGAGGAAGTTCCGGTTCAGGATTTAATGGTAATCCGGGCGGACATAATGGTCAAAATAGTCAGAACAACCAGGGTGCTTACAACCAACAGCAGAACAGTCAGGTTACCAAAGCAACCCAAAGCAGTTGAGTAATGGGCAGTACCATGTCTTTACCACTAGCTTGGACAAGCGAGACCGGAAGGTTCAGAGGCGGGCAGTCAACTCTGTTGAACCGGCCACACCCCGTTATCTACGTTGGTCTGGACAGCCAATCATATGGAGCAGAGAGGATCACCCACTCCAGGTCGATAATCCGGGTCAGTTGGCTCTGGTGGTGGCGCCTCAGGTGGGAGGTTATAAGTTCACCAAGGTGCTCATGGATGGAGGGAGCAGCATCAACATCCTATACTACGAGACCTTCCATCGTATGGTGTTGGGTTCCGTAGTAATTTCAAAAATTTCCTACGCACACGCAAGATCATGTGATGCATAGAAACGAGAGGGGAGAGTGCTGTCTACGTACCCAAGCAGACCGACTGCGGAAGCGTTGACACAACGTAGAGGAAGTAGTCGTACGTCTTCACGATCCAACCGATCAAGCACCGAAACTACGGCACCTCCGAGTTCGAGCACACGTTCAGCTTGATGACGATCCCCGGACTCCGATCCAGCAAAGTGTCGGGGAAGAGTTCCGTCAGCACGACGGGGTGGTGACGATCTTGATGTACTACAGCAGCAGGGCTTCGCCTAAACTCCGCTACAGTATTATCGAGGACTATGGTGGCTGGGGGCACCGCACACTGCTAAGGAATAGATCACGTGGATCAACTTGTGTGTTTCTGGGGTGCCCCTGCCTCCGTATATAAAGGACTAGAGGGGGGGAGGCTGGCTGGCCAAGTGTGGCGCGCCAGGAGAGTCCTACTCCCTCTGGGAGTAGGATTCCCCCCCCCCCAATCCTAGTTGGAATAGGACTCCTTGAGGGGGGAAAGAGAGAGAGAGGGGGCCGGCCACCTCTCCTAGTCCTAATAGGACTAGGGGAAGGGGGGAGGCGCACAGCCACCTTGGGCTGCCCCTTTCTCCTTTCCACTAAAGCCCACTAAGGCCCATATAGCTCCCGGGGGGTTCCGGTAACCTCCCGGTACTCCGGTAAAATCCCGATTTCACCCGGAACACTTCCGATGTCCAAATATAGGCTTCCAATATATCAATCTTTATGTCTCGACCATTTCGAGACTCCTCGTCATGTCCGTGATCACATCCGGGACTCCGAACAACCTTCGGTACATCAAAATGCATAAACTCATAATATAACTGTCATCGTAACCTTAAGCGTGCGGACCCTACGGGTTCGAGAACAATGTAGACATGACCGAGACACGTTTCCGGTCAATAACCAATAGCGGGACCTGGATGCCCATATTGGCTCCTACATATTCTACGAAGATCTTTATCGGTCAGACCGCATAACAACATACGTTGTTCCCTTTGTCATCGGTATGTTACTTGCCCGAGATTCGATCGTCGGTATCCAATACCTAGTTCAATCTCGTTACCGGAAAGTCTCTTTACTCGTTCTGTAATACATCATCCCGCAACTAACTCATTAGTTGCAATGCTTGCAAGGCTTATGTGATGTGCATTACCGAGAGGGCCCAGAGATACCTCTCCGACAATCAGAGTGACAAAACCTAATCTCGAAATACGCCAACCCAACATGTACCTTTGGAGACACCTGTAGTACTCCTTTATAATCACCCAGTTACGTTGTGACGTTTGGTAGTACCGAAAGTGTTCCTCCGGTAAACGGGAGTTGCATAATCTCATAGTTATAGGAACATGTATAAGTCATGAAGAAAGCAATAGCAACATACTAAACGATCGGGTGCTAAGCTAATGGAATGGGTCATGTCAATCACATCATTCTCCCAATGACGTGATCCCGTTAATCAAATAACAACTCTTTTGTTTATGGTTAGGAAACATAACCATCTTCGATTAACGAGCTAGTCAAGTAGAGGCATACTAGTGACACTTTGTTTGTCTATGTATTCACACATGTATTATGTTTCCGGTTAATACAATTCTAGCATGAATAATAAACATTTATCATGAAATAAGGAAATAAATAATAACTTTATTATTGCCTCTAGGGCATATTTCCTTCATATGGGACTTACAGATAAGAATCTCAAACCGTCCAATACAGTATTCCACGGTGTAGTGCCTGGCAGATCAGCATATCCCGTTGGTAAGATAGCTCTTGAAGTAGCCTTTGGGGATGATCATGATTCCAGGTCGGAGACATTAACGTTTGAAGTGGTGAAAATCCAAAGTCCATATCATGCCCTGTTTGGGCGTCCGACATGCGCCAAGTTTATGGCTCGGCCCTGTTATGTGTATTTGCAGCTCAAGATGCCGGGTCACAAGGGGACAATAACGGTTCACGGAAGCTGCAAAATCGCTTTGGAATGCGAGGAAGGAGATGCGGCTTATGCAGAGTCGGTTTGTGCCACCGAGGAGTTGAAGTACTATAAAGACAATGTTGATCCGGCGGACATGACTTCGTTGAAGAAGCCAACTACAGAGCATGATCCGGCCCTGAAGTTCAAATCGGCCGCAGAAACTAAGCTTGAGTATTCTATAGTCTCACCTAAATAGCTTGGCTCATGAAGAAAGCAATAGCAACATACTAAACGATCGGGTGCTAAGCTAATGGAATGGGTCATGTCAATCAGATCATTCTTAATGATGTGATCCCGTTAATCAAATAACAACTCATTGTTCATGGTTAGGAAACATAACCATCTTTGATTAACGAGCTAGTCAAGTAGAGGCATACTAGTGACACTTTGTTTGTCTATGTATTCACACATGTATTATGTTTCCGGTTAATACAATTCTAGCATGAATAATAAACATTTATCATGATTATAAGGAAATAAATAATAACTTTATTATTGCCTCTAGGGCATATTTCCTTCAAGTCTCCCACTTGCACTAGAGTCAATAATCTAGTTCACATCGCTATGTGATTTAACAGCAATAGTTCACATCACCATGTGATTAACACCCATAGTCCACATCGATATGCGACCAACACCCAAAGGGTTTACTAGAGTCAGTAATCTAGTTCACATCGCTATGTGATTAACACCCAAAGAGTACTAAGGTGTGATCATGTTTTTGCTTGTGAGATAATTTTAGTCACCGGGTCTGTTATATTCAGATCCGTAAGTATTTTGCAAATATTTATGTCAACAATGCTCTGCACGGAGCTACTCTAGCTAATTGCTCCCACTTTCAATATGTATCTAGATTGAGACTTAGATTCATCTAGATTAGTGTCAAAACTTGCATCGACGTAACCCTTTACGACGAACCTTTTGTCACTTCCATAATCGAGAAACATATCCTTATTCCACTAAGGATAGGTTTTGACCATTGTCCAGTGATCTACTCCTAGATCACTATTGTACTCCCTTGCCAAACTCAGTGGTTGGGTATACAATAGATCTGGTACACAACATGGCATACTTTATAAAACCTATGGTTGAGGCATAGGGAATGACTTTCATTCTCTTTCTATCTTCTGCCGTGGTCGGGCTTTGAGTCTTACTCAACTTCACACCTTGTAACACAGGCAAGAAACTTTTTCTTTGACTGTTCCATTTTGAACTACTTCAAAATCTTGTCAAGGTATGTACTCATTGAAAAACTTATCAAGCGTCTTGATCTATCTCTATAGATCTTGATACTCAATATGTAAGCAGCTTTACCGAGGTCTTTCTTTGGAAAACTCCTTTCAAACACTCCTTTATGCTTTGCATAATAATTCTACATTATTTCCGATCAACAATATGTCATACACATATACTTATCAGAAATGATGTAGTGCTCCCACTTCACTTTCTTGTATATACAGGCTTCACCGCAAGTCTGTATAAAACTTATATGCTTTGATCAACTTATCAAAGCGTATATTCCAACTCCGAGATGCTTGCACCAGTCCATAGATGGATCGCTGGAGCTTGCATATGTTGTTAGCACCTTTAGGATTGACAAAACCTTCTGGTTGTATCATATACAACTCTTCTTTAATAAATCTATTAAGGAATGCAGTTTTGTTTATCCATTTGCCAGATTTCATAAAATGCGGCAATTGCTAACATGATTCGGACAGACTTAAGCATAGATACGAGTGAGAAACTCTCATCGTAGTCAACACCTTGAACTTTGTCGAAAACCTTTTGCGACAATTCTAGCTTTGTAGATAGTAACACTACTATCAGCGTCCGTCTTCCTCTTGAAGATCCATTTATTTTCTATGGCTTTGCCGATCATCGGGCAAATCCATCAAAGTCCATACTTTGTTCTCATACATGGATCATATCTCAGATTTCATGGCCTCAAACCATTTCGCGGAATCTGGGCTTACCATTGCTTCTTCATAGTTCGTAGGTTCATCGTGATCTAGTAGCATGACTTCCAGAACAGGATTACCGTACCACTCTGGTGCGGGTCTCACTCTGGTTTACCTATGAGATTTGGTAGTAACTTGATCTGAAGTTACATGATCATCATCATTAGCTTCCTCAATAATTGGTGTAGTAGTCACAGGAACAGATTTCTGTGATGAACTACTTTCCAATAAGGGAGAAGGTACAGTTACCTCGTCAAGTTCTACTTTCCTCCCACTCACTTATTTCGAGAGAAACTCCTTCTCCAGAAAGTTTCCGAATTTAGCAACAAAAGTCTTGCCTTCGGATCTGTGATAGAAGGTGTATCCAATAGTCTCCTTTGGATATCCTATGAAGATTTACTTCTCCGATTTGGGTTCGAGCTTATCATGTTGAAACTTTTTCACATAAGCATCGCAGTCCCAAACTTTAAGAAACGACAACTTTGGTTTCTTGCCAAACCACAGTTCAGAATGTGTCGTCTCAACGGACTTAGATGGTGCCCTTTTAAACGTGAATGCAGCTGTCTTTAATGCATAACCCCAAAACGATAGTGGTAGATCGGTAGGAGACATCATAGATCGCACCATATCTAATAAAGTATGGTTATGACGTTCGGACACACCATTACATTGTGGTGTTCCAGGTGGCGTGAGTAGTGAAACTATTTCACATTGTTTTTAACTGAAAGCCAAACTCGTAACTCAAATACTCTTCTCTACGATCAGATCGTAGAAACTTTATTTTCTTGTTACGATGATTTTTCACTTCACTCTGAAATTCTTTGAACTTTTCAAATGTTTCAGACTTATGTTTCATCAAGTAGATATACTCATATCTGCTCAAATCATCTGTGAAGATCAGAAAATAATGATACCTGTCGCGAGCCTCAATATTTATCGGACCACATACATCAGTATGTATGATTTCCAACAAATCTGTTGCTCGCTCCATTGTTCCAAAGAACAGAGTTTTAGTCATCTTGCCCATGAGGCATGGCTCACAAGCATCAACTGATTCATAATCAAGTGATTCCAAAAGCCCAACAGCATGGAGTTTCTTCATGCGCTTTACACCAATATGACCTAAACGGTAGTGCCACAAATAAGTTGCACTATCATTATTAACTTTGCATCTTTTGGTTTCAATATTATGATTATGTGTATCACTACGATCGAGATCCAACGAACTATTTTCATTGGGTGTGTAACCATATAAGGTTTTAATTCATGTAAACAGAACAACAATTTATTCTCTTACTTAAATGAATAATCATATTACAATAAACATGATCAAATCATATTCATGCTTAACGCAAACACCAAATAACACTTATTCAGGTTCAACACTAATCCCGAAAGTATAGGGAGTGTGCGATGATGATCATATCAATATTGGAACCACTTCCAACACACATCGTCACTTCACCCTTAACTAGTCTCTGTTTATTCTGCAACTCCCGTTTCGAGTTACTAATATTAGCAACTGAACTAGTATCAAATACTGAGGGGTTGCTATAAACACTAGTAAAGTACACATTAATAACATGTATATCAAATATACTTATGTTCACTTTGCCATCCTTCTTATCTGCCAATCACTTGGGGTAGTTCCGCTTCCAGTGACCAGTCCTTTTGTAGTAAAAACACTTAGTCTCAGGCTTAGGACCAGACTCGGGCTTCTTCACTTGAGCAGCAACTTGCTTGCCGTTCTTCTTGAAGTTCCCCTTCTTCCCTTTGCCCTTTTATTGAAACTAGTGGTCTTATCTACCATCAACACTTGATGCTCTTTCTTGATTTCTACCTTCATCGATTTCATCATCATGAAAAGCTCGGGAGTTGTTTTCGTCATCCCTTGCATACTATAGTTCATCACGAAGTTCTACTAACTTGGTGATGGTGACTAGAGAATTTGGTCAATCACTATCTTATCTGGAAGATAAACTCCCACTTGATTCAAGCGATTGTAGTACCCAACAATCTGAGCACATTCTCACTAGTTGAGCGATTCTCCTCCATCTTTTAGCTATAGAACTTGTTGGAGACTTCATATCTCTCAACTCGGGTATTTTCTTGAAATATTAACTTCAACTCCTGGAACATCTCATATGCTCCATGACGTTCAAAACGTCTTTGAAGTCCCGATTCTAAGCCATTAAGCATGGTGCACTAAACTATCAAGTAGTCGTCATATTGAGCTAGCTAAACGTTCATAACGTCTGCATCTGCTCCTGCAATAGGTCCGTCACCTAGCGGTGCATCAAGGACATAATTCTTCTGTGCAGCAATGAGGATAAACCTCAGATCACGGATCCAATCCGCATCATTGCTACTAACATCTTTCAACACAATTTTCTCTAGGAACATATCAAAAATAAACACAGGGAAGCAACAACGCGAGCTATTGATCTACAACATAATTTGCAAAATACTACCAGGACTAAGTTCATGATAAAGTTAAGTTCAATTAATCATATTACTTAAGAACTCCCACTTAGATAGACATCCCTCTAATCCTCTAAGTGATTACGTGATCCAAATCAACTAAACCATGTCCGATCATCACGTGAGATGGAGTAGTTTCATTGGTGAACATCGCTATGTTGATCATATCTATTATATGATTCAGGCTCGACCTTTCGGTCTCCGTGTTCCGAGGCCATATCTGTATATGCTTGGCTCGTCAAGTATAACCTGAGTATTCCGCGTGTGCAACTGTTTTGCACCCGTTGTATTTGAACGTAGAGCCTATCACACCCGATCATCACGTGGTGTCTCAGCACAAAGAACTTTCGCAATGGTGCATACTCAGGGAGAACACTTCTTGATAATTAGTGAGAGATCATCTTAAAATGCTACCGTCAAACTAAGCAAAATAAGATGTATAAAAGATAAACATCATATGCAATCAAAATATGTGACATGATATGGCCATCATCATCTTGCGCCTTTGATTTCCATCTCCAAAGTACTGTTATGATCTCTATCGTCACCGGCATGACACCATGATCTCCATCATCTTGATCTATATCAATGTGTCGTCATGTGGTCGTCTCGCCAACAATTGCTCTTGCAACTATTGCTATCGCATAGCAATAAAGTAAAGCAGTTATTGGGCGCTTGCATCTTATGCAATAGAGAGACAACCATAAGGATTTTGCCAGTTGCCGATAACTTCAACAAAACATGATCATCTCATACAACAACTTATATCTCATCACGTCTTGACCATATCACATCACAACATGCCCTGCAAAAACAAGTTAGACGTCCTCTACTTTGTTGTTGCAAGTTTTACGTGGCTGCTACGGGCTTAAGCAAGAACCAATCTTACCTACGCATCAAAACCACAACGATAGTTTGTCAAGTTGGTGCTGTTTTAACCTTCGCAAGGACCGGGCGTAGCCACACTCGGTTCAACTAAAGTTGGAGAAACTGTCACCCGCTAGCCACCTTTGTGCAAAGCACGTTGGGAGAACCGGTCTCGCGTAAGCGTACGCGTAATGTCGGTCCGGGCCGCTTCATCCAACAATACCGCCGAACCAAAGTATGACATGCTGGTAAGCAGTATGACTTATATCGCCCACAACTCACTTGTGTTCTACTCGTGCATATAACATCAACATAAATAACCTAGGCTCGGATGCCACTGTTGGGTTTCGTAGTAATTTCAAAAATTTCCTACGCACATGCAAGATCATGTGATGCATAGCAACGAGAGGGGAGAGTGCTGTCTACGTACCCACGCAGACCGACTGCGGAAGCGTTGACACAACGTAGAGGAAGTAGTCGTACGTCTTCACGATCCAACCGATCAAGCACCGAAACTACAGCACCTCTGAGTTCGAGCACACGTTCAGCTCGATGACGATCCCCGGACTCCGATCCAGCAAAGTGTCGGGGAAGAGTTCCGTCAGCACGACGGCGTGGTGACGATCTTGATGTACTACAGCAGCAGGGCTTCGCCTAAACTCCGCTACAGTATTATTGAGGACTATGGTGGCTGGGGGCACCGCACACTGCTAAGGAATAGATCACGTGGATCAACTTGTGTGTTTCTGGGGTGCCCCTGCCTCCGTATATAAAGGACTAGAGGGGGGGAGGCTGGCCGGCCAAGTGTGGCGCGCCAGGAGAGTCCTACTCCCTCTGGGAGTAGGATCCCCCCCCCCCCCCA